>NC_091207.1:17575877-17718473 GCF_040958095.1 Procambarus clarkii | reverse complement strand
GGTAAAGGAACACGTTTCAAAAACGGATCATATGGTATGACTTGTGGCACCCGTCCTCGGAGCAAACCTATTACCATCAGAAATCATCTCCCCCCCCCCCCCCCACTCAAACCACCTAGATAATTATCTAGATATTTGCGATGGTCTAAAAAGCATATTATGGTTCCAGTAATAGTCTACTTGTAAACTGGGAAGTGAACCTTTGGCCTAAACAGATTATTCTCAAGTTAAACTTTATTGTATTATAAGTTGTTGGTTTAAAACAAAGCTTATGCTGAACAAGTTTTCTCTGAAGAATTTCGGAATTCTCGGGTACGCTGAAATAGCATATGAATTCCATATTTCACATGAATAATACGCTTAATATAACTAAACGTAATGAAACCTAATCTATTCATACCTTAACCCTAAAGTAACATTAACCTAACCATGGAAAGAGTATATATAATAGCATTAATTATGTAGTAGTTCTCATTCCATTCACGTGCCCGTACTTCCTCCCTGAGAACAGGTTGCTATAATAGGAAGCGGGTTGTGTGCCTTGCTGACACTGGGCATGTGTGGCCGGCAGAAAACCTAAGCGTGCTCTCACTCTCTCTCCAGCAGGCAGCTGCCAGTGTCAGGTTCTTCACGTGTACGTCAACATGTATGGATGTCTATGATGAATACTGTAAACTTTTCACCTGTACACACCCGGACGCCTATGTACATATTTTGATGTTCTGTTTAAGATTGTTCTTTTCTTGGCGGGGGTTCTAGTCATCTCATCTTTGAATTGTGTATTGTAGGGCTTGGTTCCATCATTGTGTGGGTGATCCTTCTCAGCTTTGAGTAGTCTTTCTAGGATTGGGTGGAAACATTTCGACGGTATTCCTGACCTTGGTGGCTTGCTGTTGTAGCCTGATGTTTAGTGCTTGTTCAAGACTTCATGGAGCTCCTGGCTTGTCTGATCATTTGGTCGACTTTTTGCAGCTCTTCTTAACACCATTTTGTACTGCGTGTACTTTGAACGTGTTAGTTCTAAGGTATTTAGTGGTACCGGAGGGTGATTCGATATGCGGCCGAACTACTCTCCTATAACTGTAGCTGTATGTTCGTGATAAAGCTACGAATCTCTAGCTTTCCTAAGGCTGTGTTTGCTAATTGTGTCCTTCACGTGACAAAATATATCCCTCGGCCTCCACCAGTCATCACACCGACTCCATAATACAAGGCCGATGGCAGGGAGAACAGGAAATGGAGTGGAGTGGGAATGGAAGGGTGGATATTGGGATGAATCAGAGCAGTGAACTATGGGACAACCTGGATGCGTGACGAAGGCAACTGTTGCCTCGGTGAAAGTTGACCAGTGATAGGAGTAGTCGCGCTTTCGCACTCCCACATTACTCCAAAAGTATCGCCCCGCATCCACATCATCCATGCTCCTCCGGCACCCACATCATCCATGCCTCTCCCGCACCCCAGCCTCCCCTAATAACCACCGCCGCCCTCGCCACCTGTTCTCACTATACATTACACCTGTGGGTGTACACTACACTAGCCCCAACTGGCGCTCTTCCACCTGACCTTACACCACCCTCGGCCCCCACACCTGCTCTACACCCCTTGCACCTGGCCGCACGCCGCCACCTGTGGGGGGCCACACGACATAATGTGTGAGTGAGGTTTATAATGCCACCATCTGACACATCTAGACTGCCGAAGCTGACAATGATAGTTACGGATCATCATAACAATGCTCAATATCTTATACATCATCCTTCAATGCCAGAAACTATACAAATTTGAATTCATAGTTGACAGCGTCGATATAATGGGAACACGGCGTAGTTTGACCGTCAATGCGACGTCAGTGTAGAGGGAACAAACATACCCCATCCCACCACAACACCTGCCCGTACACCTCACACACCTGTTACTCATACACACGCCACACCTGAGTAACGCCTCACCGCACCTTTGGTTCGAGTGGTGTGTGTGTACCACCAAACTCCACAATACTAAGGAGAGTTCTTAATCCAACTTCCCAAACTTCCCCCCCCCCTCCCATGACGGCACGCTAACTTCCACTCTCAATACCTGGACGAGGTTCTGGGAGTTGTTCTACTCCCCAAGCCCGGCCTGGGCCAGGCTTGACTTCTGAGAGCTTGCCTCAACAGGCTGTTGCTTGGAGCGGCTCGTAGGCCTACATATCCACTTGACTGATAATTGTGCTCATGGAGCCAACCAAATACCTTTGCAAAGTCCGTATATACCATATGTGCATTCTTCTAACGCATCGGTGATTTTGTCATAGTGGTTGAGTAGCTGAGACAAGGGCGCTCTTCCCCCTCACCTATGTATTACCTCTCACAAGTACGTAAATAATTTACATATAGCAAAATATTAATACCCCAAGTATCCCCAATATTCAGTCATGGTATTACACCACTTCTAATTTGGAGCATTAATTTTGGCCGAGGTAAAGCCTTTTTAAGGAAGACTGGAGGCTGGACACGGCTATTAGAGCATTATACATTTTAAATTGTCTCAAGAATTATTAATTGATCATTTATCGTGATAATTATAATAAACAACAATTTAAGAAAAAAATAAGATTTTATAAAGAACTTTTAGCAAAGACTGAGAATTTGTTGATTAAAACTTAAGTGAACAGATAATTGGGTTAATGAAGGTGAGGTTGGAGGAGCTTTACAGCTTATATAATGAGACGCTACACCCGGGGAGCATCACCCCAGGGGATGAGAAGGACGGTAGCGCCTCGACCCTGGCGGCGGCACCGCTACACACCAGGACCACACCAACGTTACTACACCGTGTCAGAGCTCCGGATGCAAGCGGTGGGCAAACAGGCAGACATGTAGGTAGGTAGGTAGGGGGCAGGCAGCTCGCAGGCAGAGGTGGGGGGAGTAAGAAGGGGGAAGAGACCACACAACCACTCAACTTCTTTAACATCTTGAAGCCACAAGAGATTATGAACGCCCCCTGGTGAAATATTTATGTTCACATCTCCCCACTAGGTCACTTATGATGGAGAGTTAAGGTTACAGACCCACAGGTTATTACTGGGCGGGATACGCTTACGTCACGTCAGATTTCAGATAAGGAGGCTGGTAAGACTAGAGTGTTAGGCTATGCCTTACGCTCCACCAGTGTGGTGTGTGAAGGCAGCAGGGGAAAGGAAAGAGGTGGAGAATAAAGCTACACTAGGACGCACTTCCACCATATGTCAGGTTTTAATAAATGTGTCCCAGTTAGCTTAAGTTCTGCTCACCTTTAGCATGGGTGTGGCAAGTAATGGTTGATTTTGCTTGCTTATATATTACCTTAGAAGAGGTCTGGTTGCAGTATAAAGTTAGCTATTCATCTTCACATTGCGGAGAAGGGAAGGACATGAGGAGGAAAAGGGGGATGGGGGGGGGGGTGAGTGTTGAGGAAAACGGGGATGGGGGGGTGAGTGTTGAGGAAAAGGGGGATGGGGGGGGGGTGAGTGTTGAGAGGGGGAGGGGAGGAGGGGGGACTGGTGTGGACAAGGGGGTAGCTGAGGAAGGCAGCAGGGAAGTCCAGTGACTCTTGGAGAAGAAGAGATCAAAGGGAAATACATGAAGGAAGAGGGAGCGAGGGGTGGAAGGTGGCTCTAGTAGGAGGTGAAAGAACTTGTGATAAACGAGGAGAGGAACAGCAGCACGACTTGGCGGGGGGGGGGGAGGGTATAACCAGAACTATATTAAACAAGATGCACTTGTAAAGACAACACATACAGGTACCCCCCTAACCATCCCCCCGCAATTACAACACCCCCTCAAACTTACCATTGGTACAGGGACTTAATAAATGGCACCATTGCAACTGACATTGTAATGGATTGCATTAGGCAACTATTTGAGATATCAAATCGTACACACCTGGACAATACTGGAGGACCAGGTCCCAAACCTACACAGGAAAAATAACAATGGAGAGAACGATATGGTACAAAATGCAGAATAGAACCAGTGAAGAGCAGGGGTGCCATAGGCACACTCTGAGAACACTGTATAAACATCAGAGGTCCACGGTTGTTCAACATACTCCCAGCAAGTATCTATATAAATAAAAATGTAGATGTTTGTTCAAAATCGCTAGACTCTATACACATTTTCAAATGTGGATATGATAGAGCCCAGTAGGCTCAGGAACCTGTACACCAGTTGATTGACAGTTGAGAGGCGGGACCAAAGAGCCAGAGCTCAACCCCCGCAAGCACAACTAAGCAAGCACCTCTCCCCCCCCCCCCCTCCCACAATTGAGAAGCGTGATTGATGCACTAGTCGGGCTGGTGACGAGGTCAGGTGCAGCGTCAACTGTTTTGGCTACGTCCGGAGTGCAGATCAGCTGAGTACTTACACTCCTCACGAACCGTAGCCACCGTGCCTACAGTGCCTCACCCTGCCCCTCGCCTGCACCCTGTCCCCCACACCCTGTCCCCGCACCCTGGCCCTCAGCTCGTGTGATGCTGGCGCGCGCCACACACAAGGGCAAGGGGCCCTCACACACACACACACACACACACACACACACACACACACACACACACACACAACTTCCACAACCTGCACCACTCACCCGACGCCACAGGCATTGTTGTCACGCACCACGCCCTCACCCACCACGCCCACACCCACTACGCCCACACCCACCACGCCCACCTGCACCACGCCCACCTGCACCACGCCCACCTGCACCACGCCCACACCCACCTGCACCCTCGCCCCCCACACCACCGTGACGTTATAACGGCCAAACTCGCCTTGCAAGACGCTAACAAGATGTGTGTTCCCCTGACGTGATCAACACTAAGTGAGACAACGGGGACAGTTTTAGCGTGAAGACCGCAGCTCTCCGCCCAACCGTCAACGTAAAACTACACTGGCCCATAACACACTAATCACACAAATCCAAACACTAAACAAACCGGCACACCCCTTCCAACAGTGTCCCCCCCCCCCCAACCATCCCCCACGCACACAAGGGGCCAGATTCACGCAAGCACTTACGAACGTGTACATCTTTCCTCAATCTTTGACGGCTTTGGTTACATTTATTAAACAGTTTACAAGCATGAAAACTTCCCATTCAACTGTTATTGTTATAAACAGTCTCCTGGTGCTTCGGAGTTCATTAACTGTTTAATAATTGTAAACAAAGCCGCCAAAGATTGAGAAAAGATGCACAGGTTCGTAAATGCTTGCGTAACTGCTTCGTGAATCTGGCCCCTGATACAGTACTGTATTGCCAACAAGCATCCCATCAACTGACTAAACTCATCCCAAACACACTTTGAATAAATTGCTTCTAAAACACCGATTAATGATTTAAACTTCAGTTCCACAATAAGCAGACATTAAACAAGGAGGATAAGCAGACACATTAAGCAAGGAGGATAAGCAGACACATTAAACAAGAAGGATAAGCAGACGCCAACTTCACAGGTGCGAGGAGACGAGTGGCTGTGAAAAGCCCTGTACAGCGGTACAGGATGAAGTGGATATACTCACACCAAACAAGAACTATTAACTTGTACATGAACTCCAACTGTAATGCCGGGAAACACATTAGCGGGAGAAAGTCGACGGTATATAACCTAGCCGGCCAACATCCGGCTAGCCTTCACAACTTGCTCTAAAGTTTAGTACACTCACTGTCTTCCTCCTGTGATTGTTTGGAAGGTCGAGCTGAGAGCTCTCTGCTCGACCCGACCCCTGGCAGCTCTCTGCTCGACCCTGGGATCACACATCCAGGCGAGTACACACCACCACCACCAAAAACACTTCCAATTTCCATAGGTTTCCAACCCCCGTCAACCATGAGCAGCTTACACACACGCGCGCACACACACACGCGCACACACACACACACACACACACACAAAAGGCCTCTTATTCTACACATTACAAGTGAAAGTAAACTTTCTTTAAGTGCGGCTAGTTATCCAGAGAATTAGTCAGTCATCCTCGTATGTAGAGCCGAAGGATATTGGTTTCCTCTATTCCATCACAGTCCCATATGCACATTGGAACGGTAATCTTGGCCACCTCTCCCACCCACCTACCCACACCCACAACAGTCACCCACCTACCCACACCCACAAAATTAACGCTAAAGAAACATGAAGACAATCAGCAACACAATGAAGAACCTGGAGCATGGGGGAGGGGGGTGTGGGTGGGGAGGGTGGGTGGTGTGGGTGGGGAGGGTGGGGAGGGAGGGATGGCGGGCGGAGTGTGACCGACATTGGCAACACTGTGATGAATAAGACAAATTCCATTATTAGTCATGTGTGTGTGCGTGAGAGGCGGGGGGGGGGGGGGGTGATGGGGAGGGGTAGGGGGGGGGAACAATGTAGGGTAAGAGGAAACATGGGGGTGAGGGGGGGGGGGGGCAGGAAAATTTGATGAATATAAAGGTCAGGAAAATCTGGCGGTCTAAGTATAACATATGGGGGGGGGGGCGTAGGATGAGAGGTGTATGGGGGGGCGTAGGGTGAGAGGTGTATGGGGGGGCGTAGGGTGAGAGGCGTGTATAGGGGGGGCGTAGGGCGAGAGGCGTGTATGGGGAGAGGAGTGTATGGGGAGGGGCGTAGGGTGAGAGGCGTGTATGGGGGGCGTAGGGTGAGATGTATGGAGGGGGCGTAGGATGAGAGGTGTGTATGGGGGGGCCTAGGGTGAGAGGTGTGTATGGGGGGCCTACGGTGAGGTGTGTATGGGGGGCCTACGGTGAGAGGTGTGTATGGGGGGCCTACGGTGAGAAGCGTGTATGGGGGGCGCGTAGGGTGAGAGGCGTGTATGGGGGGGCGCAGGGTGAGAGGCGTGTATGGGGGGGACGTAGGGTGAGGCGTGTATGGGGGGGACGTAGGGTGAGGCGTGTATGGGGGGGGGACGTAGGGTGAGGCGTGTATGGGGGGGGGACGTAGGGTGAGGCGTGTATGGGGGGGACGTAGGGTGAGGCGTGTATGGGGGGGGGGACGTAGGGTGAGGCGTGTATGGGGGGGACGTAGGGTGAGAAGCGTGTATGGGGGGGACGTAGGGTGAGAAGCGTGTATGGGGGGGACGTAGGGTGAGAAGCGTGTATGGGGGGACGTAGGGTGAGAGGCGTGTATGGGGGGACGTAGGGTGAGAGGCGTGTATGGGGGGGACGTAGGGTGAGAGGCGTGTCTGGGGGGGACGTAGGGTGAGAAGCGTGTCTGGGGGGGCCTAGGGTGAGAGGCGTGTATGGGGGACGCAGGGTGAGAGGCGTATATGGGGGACGTAGGGCGAGGCGTGTCTGGGGGGGCCTAGGGTGAGAGGCGTGTATGGGGGGACGCAGGGTGAGAGGCGTGTATGGGGGACGTAGGGTGAGAGGCGTATATGGGGGGGACGCAGGGTGAGAGGCGTATATGGGGGACGTAGGGTAAGAGGCGTGTATGGGGGGGGGGACGTAGGGTGAGAGGCGTGTATGGGGGGACGTAGGGTGAGAGGCGTGTATGGGGGGGACGTAGGGTGCGAGGCGTGTCTGGGGGGGCCTAGGGTGAGAGGCGTGTATGGGGGGACGCAGGGTGAGAGGCGTGTATGTGGTGTAGGGTGAGGTAAGGCAAGCAGCGACCCTCCAAGACACGGGTCTGGTAATTGTACCACCACCACCAGTCCCAGCTACTGCCATTGGGGTCGCCTCGGTCGATAATGCCTCCACCCACCGACACACCCTCTCTCCCTGCCTACCTCCACACCCTTCCTCCCTACGCCACACCCGTCCACACTACGCCACGCCACACCCTGCCTGCCTGCCGCCACACCCACCACCACCATGCTATACGTCACACCCGTCAACTTCTCGTGCTTTAAATTCCACTCAGCACCTGACCCCTCCACCTACACCCCGTCCCACTCACCTGACCCCCACCTACACCCCGCCCCACTCACCTGACACCCCCACTTACACCCGTCACACTCACCTGACACCCCCACCTACACCCGTCACACTCACCTGACACCCCCACCTACACCCGTCACACTCACCTGACACCCCCACCTACACCCGTCACACTCACCTGTCACACTCACCTGACACCCCCACCTACACCCGTCACACTCACCTGACACCCCCACCTACACCCGTCACACTCACCTGACACCCCCACCTACACCCGTCACACTCACCTGACCCCTCCACCTACACCCCGTCCCACTCACCTGACCCCCACCTACACCCCGCCCCACTCACCTGACACCCCCACTTACACCCGTCACACTCACCTGACACCCCCACCTACACCCGTCACACTCACCTGACACCCCCACCTACACCCGTCACACTCACCTGACACCCCCACCTACACCCGTCACACTCACCTGACACCCCCACCTACACCCGTCACACTCACCTGACACCCCCACCTACACCCGTCACACTCACCTGACACCCCCACCTACACCCGTCACACTCACCTGACACCCCCACCTACACCCGTCACACTCACCTGACACCCCCACCTACACCCGTCACACTCACCTGACACCCCCACCTACACCCGTCACACTCACCTGACACCCCCACCTACACCCGTCACACTCACCTGACACCCCCACCTACACCCGTCACTCTCACCTGACACCCCCACCTACACCCCGCCACACTCACCTACACCCGTCATGCTCGCCTGACACCCCCACCTACACCCCGCCACACTCACCTGACACCCCCACCTACACCCCGCCACACTCACCTGACCCCCACCTACACCCCGCCACTCACCTACACCCGTCATGCTCGCCTGACACCCCCACCTACACCCGCCCCACTCACCTGACACCCCCACCTACACCCGCCCCACTCACCTGACACCCCCACCTACACCCCGCCACACTCACCTGAGGGCCACCTACACCGAGAGCCGGCAGGACCTCCCTGCTCGACCGCCACTCACCTGCAAGGAAAAAATAGTTAGACATTGTACACAAGAGTACTTGTGTACACGGCAGCTACACTTGAGGACGGCGGCTGGGACACCTGGGTCCAGGCGCAAGTGTAAACTAAATAATGTATATAACAAATCACAGCCATTCCACTATATAAATTTGTCAGTCGTTAAAATCAACAATAGCAAATATTTTCAGCACTATAATTTTATAATGAAAAAGTCCGTCAACATTAACTCATTGTTTCCGATATAAATTAGATGTTATCTTGAGGTTATCTTGAGATGATTTCGGGGCTTTTTAGTGTCTCCACGGCCCGGTCCTCGACCAGGCCTCCACCCCGAGGAAGCAGCCCGTGACAGCTGACTAACACGCAGGTACCTATTTACTTCTAGGTAACAGGGGGCATCAGGGTGAAAAAAACTGCCCATTGCCTGACGCCGGCGCCCTGGATCGAACCCGGGACCACAGGATCACTCGTCCAGTGTTCTGTCCGCTCAGCCACCGACCACGTTTGTAAGGCAACATAATATTAGACACACACAAGGCTTGGCACTTGGACCCCCCCCCCCCCCTCCCCCCTCTGCGTGGATGACTGCCACAAGCACAAGGACGAACAAGTCATTCAATGAGCCGAACAATGATTGTGTAAGTTTCATTTCTCGTAAATACAATACAAAACAGAACGACGCACCTAGTCGTTCACAAGATACGGTATAAAGTGCGCGAAATTCCAGGACTGACGCATGTAACTCATGCAGTAGAAATCTCGCCAATCTCCTGCGGAACACACAAACCGGACATCAGCAGCATATGCAAAACTGGCCAAGATAAGGACAGCCTTCGCGAGTGTGAGGGGTAGAGACATGAGACTGTATAGCTGGCGTACGTCAGAGCACTCGCCCCAACACACACCTGGCAACCCTCGCCTCGTCAACACTCCACAGTTACCAGAGCCACGAGACGCCAGTGACAACAGTCCGCCCTCCAGTCACGCAAGAAAATGAAAACTTGGTCACAGTTATTCGTGGACATGAAAACTGACCGCCAAGAGATGCTGTTTGACGCATTAACAACAAACGCTGAAGGAAACTATAGAAGGAAACTGTCATTTTGGGAAACTTCCCAAAATGACACATTCCGTACAAAGATTAAAGAAAACACGACTCTAGTGAGAGCTGAGCCACTAGGGAGCTGGTCGGCTGAGCGGACAGCACGCTGGACTTGTGATCCTGGGTTCGATCCCAGGCGCCGGCGAGAAACAATGGGTAGAGTTTCTTTCACCCTATACCCCTGTTACCTAGCAGTAAAGTAGGTACCTGGGTGTTAGTCAGCTGTCACGGGCTGCTTCCTGGGGATGGAGGCCTGATCGAGGACCGGGCCGCGGGGACACTAAAAAGTCCCGAAATCATCTCAAGATAACCGTTGCCTCAAGTACAACTTGGACTGAAGAAGCGGGTAAGCGCACGTCCCACGCTCCCACGCTCCTCCCACCACTCCCACATCCCAACCTGAAATTTCTCACCTGATTCCCCAGGCGTGACGCCTCACCAAACACCCCCCCCCTTCCTCCCCCCCCGTGATCACCCCCACTGAACACCAAACATCCTATCCCGCATCCAGCACCCCCCCCCACCCCCCTGGCGCTCATCACCCCTCCCGAAGCCTCCTCCAGGGTGCACACTCGCTCCCTCCTTCCGGTCCCAATCACTTGGGCTGGACGGTAGAGCGACGATTGAACTTCCTGCAGGTTGGCGTTCAATCCCCGACCCTCCAAATGGTTGAGCACCATTCCTTTCCCCCCGTCCCGTCCCCTCATCCCTTCCCAGTGTTATATTGTCCTAATGGCTTGGCGTTTTCCCCCTGATCGTTCCCTCCCCCTCCCCCTGGTGTAGGAGGCTGTGAGGGGCGGTCGTGTCCTCACCTAGTGTGCTTGGAGGCTCCAGTGTAAACCATTATTAATATAATGCTCTAACAACCCATTCCCGATTTCTAATACTCATTAAAATTTGCGAAGATAAATTACCTTCAACGACAATTCTCAACTATAAACTATTTCATGCCCTAATAAATCTCACCCAAGTCGTGACACCAAACGTATGTCATTATCATGTCTCCACTTTCTCCTCTCGCCTCCACTATGGTGAGGCCCAGTTCCTCCAGTCACTCCTTACAGCTCGCTCCCTCCAGCTAAGAAAATACTGGGGCAATACCACGTCTTGCTAATAGGTTTTCTAAGGCGTTAAGGAGCAGCATCGGTGCAAGATTCTGAACACTACTCGTCGAGCAGGTTGACGTATGGTAGCAATGTTGTGGTGCTAGAGCATCCTTCCCGTGTTAAGATGTGGCGCTGTGCTAAGTCACTCTCCTTCACGCAACACAAAAGGAGACTCATTCTACACAACTATACTGGCCATCTCTCCCTGTTCTTGGCAACACAACATTACATGTCTTAAGTCCAGAAACCAATTTTTTTTTTTAGTATTTTTGGGGTAAATGAGAAGCATTCAGGTATCTGCCACAAGAGAGGCAGAGAAGGTGGAAGAAGGAGCGAGGCACTGCTTGCCAGGGCAACAAGAGGGGAATCACCACTAAGGAATTGAGTATTCCAGTTCTATGTGGCCATCTTGCTAGACGAGTGGCCAAAGAATGGAGTGTGACGATTGTTATCAACTGACGACTAAACAAACATCGTCAGGTCGACTTCATTACTGACAAGAGTCGACACGTGTAACCAAGGACGGCATGTGTGGCAGGTGTGGGGGTGGGGTGTGTGGCAGGTGTGGGGACAACCACTGTCCCACACTAACCCCCTCCCCCCCAACATTACATATTTACCACCACCGCACAACATCCCAACACAGCCTAACCTCAACTCGCGATATAATTAAGATATACAAGTTTTAATCGCCAATTAATTAGGGAAGGTAATCACTAGCCAATTACCGAGGCGAGCGGCAGGACGCTCACACAACACTCTCAATGACACCCACACTGCCCTGGGGCATCGTCAGAGGTAAGGGGGGGGGGGTTAAAGGATGAGCTGGGGCTAGGGGGAGGGGAGGGGGAGGACAAGGTCGAGGGGAGGGGACAGGTAGGGGAGGATCAAATCCACAAGGGCCGTGACGAGGATTCGAACCTGCTTCCGGGAGCATCCCAGACACTGCCTTAATCGACTGAGCTACGACAGGCCCTTGTGGATTTGTTCATGTGATGCATCACGTTAGTGTGATCTCTGTGTGTGTGTGTGGGATGATCTTCCACCCACCCCCACCCTTCCCGGGATAGCCGGATAGTAGGGGATCTCAGCGGACGGCAACCACCGGAAACTATTCCCTTCTCTAGGAGGAACACCAAGACACTCTTGTTACCCACCACTGATGATTTACTAGTAATCAATTGGCAGTATCAATATCACTGGAGGAGACGAGCGAATACCTGTGGGTACCCGGGACGGGTGGGTGACGACCCCACATCACTTCTGCAATGATTACTTAGTCACCCGTCTGGCTAAACTTGACTGTCAGAGAAGCACCATGTATACAAGACGCTCCACAACACTTGGACACCCATACATGCTCCAGTACTTGAAGAACCTTACAAACACTCCCACCTCTCGTCTAACGAGACAAAACAAGTTTAACTACCGCTACACCCACAGAAACCCCCACTAAATTAGTAGACCCAATGCTAGAAAGACTACTCCATGATGAGACGCCCCACAGCTGCTGGCCCTAGAGCTTGAATCTACTTGATGGAAGCAAATCCCACAAAACAAAGTTCCAAGATGAAATACTAACCAAACGTTGCCATCCCACCACCACCAAAAATAAAGAAATAAATACAGGGCGTGGTGCAAGGGGTTCCAGCCGTGCCCTACTACACTCCAGCCAGGTGGAAGGCCGACCTGGAGGGACGGGACAGCCTCTCGTCCCGCTTGTTGAGTACGCGGGCAGTCTTCATTAGCGGGATGGAGCCTTCAGCCGCCCTCCCGCCCCGCCCCGCCCCGCCCCGCCCCGCCCCGCCCCAGCTGCCGGGAGGGAGGGAGAGAGAGAGGGGAACGCGGCGTCTAGGCCTGCTATAGGGGGCGGGAGTGGATGTGAAGCTCTCCACAACACGTAGGAAGAAGCGTCACAGTAGACATGGACGTTAACACGTCTACTCTTAGCATGTGGAGGGAGGCAGAGTGAGGACTTTTAGTCAGCTCGCCCTCGTCGTCCAATTACTTGGGGCGGACGGTAGAGCGACGGTCTCACTTCCTGCAGGTCAACCTTCAATCCTCGACCGTCCAAGTAGCACAACTAGGCCCGTACACATCCTGGAGGCTCAAGTCACCCCCCCCCCCCCCCCGTCATCGCCTGTGGTCACTACCATATATTCATACTAATTATCCACCCTAAGGATACGTTGTTTATATCATACTAGATGGAGTACTGCTGGCAGTGTTCGGGTCCCTCCTGTGGCCAGGTCTTTCCCCCTCACACTCTCTCCTACTCTTCCCTCTACACTCACCCTCCCTGTCTCTTCACACGCGCCCTCCGCTTTCCCTTCACTGCTGTAACACTCTTCAATAATCACTATCTCCATCTTTTGTAAAATCTTCACACTTTCTTAATTTCCCCGCTCCCCACACATACACCTTCCCCATGTCTCAACACATTTCCTCCGATATACCCTCCAACTCCTGTCCCCACACACCCCATCCCTGCCTACACACCCTTACCCTACCCCCCCCTCCCTGCCCCCATCAATGGAACCATAAGGTTGTACCCATAATGCAAATCTGTCATCTGAACACGTTTTGAAAATCTATATATTAATTCTACTATCTTAAAATAATGTGCAAGTCTATGGACTCGACACTGAACATTTCACATCCTCAGACTGAATAAGGAGTGGCATTGGGTTCGTGCCCCGCTTCCGGGGGCGGGGGGGGGGGGGGGGAAGTGGGGCAGTGGGGGCGACCCCTTCCTTATGACACTCCCGATAAAATCATCCCACAAAGCTTAATGAGGCTAGCCCCAAGCATCAGACTTCCAGCGTCGCGGGCGAGCATATATATACAGCGTCTATATTTTCACACATGTCTATTTCATTATCTAATTTTCCCTGCGATTCCTTCGGGTTCAAGCATGGCTTCCTTGTTACATGTAACTTGTGTTATGATGGTATGGTGGTGATGGTGGTGGTGGGTGGTGGTGGTGGGTGGTGGTGATGGGTGGTGGTGATGGGTGGTGGCGGGTGGTGATAGTGTTAAGAACTCTGGCTACTCGCCCCCACCACTACTAAACACACTCCACATTTCTCACTTCCCTCTGCTGATTGCCTGGGCTGGTTATCATAACATTTAGGTTGTGTTCAAGCATTTTAGTGCACTATTTCTTGTTCATTGTGGCATGTGGAGAGGACGGGTTGGTCTCACCACCTGCTCTCTCTCTCCATATCCTGGGCCGATGGCACCACTTGCCTACACCACTGGCGACATTACATTCTCATGTTTTAAATACATGACGCAGCTGAAGGAGGGGGGATAGAAGAAGGGACATATAAAGGAAGAAGGTTGATAAAGGATGTGGAGAGTGAAAGAAAGATGGAGAGGGAGGAGAGTGTGGGAAGTGGGGGGAGAGCTTGGTGACAATCAGTGAGGGTCCTCACGTTTGTTGGAGAGCAAGTCCCACCCCGCCACCGCTGCTGGCGGTGGCGGGGTGGCGGGGGCGGCTGTGGCAGTGGCGGCGGCGGGGGTGGCGGGGGTGGCGGTGGCGGCAACGCCAGTGACTGGGGTTTACAGGATGGCTGGGTAATGGGGTTGACTAAGAGAATGGGTTGACTGGGTGGGGAGAGGGGTGGAGGGAGCAGGTGCGTGTGCAGGTCCAGTGGGCGTGAGGGAGCCCCACCCACACAACACGCTCCAGTCTCCACCGCCACACCCACAACACTCCGCCCTCGCCTCCACCACACCAATCAAACCAACGCCGCCTCCAACCTACCCACATCAACACCGGCTCGAGCATACTGACCAACCAAGTGTGCCAAGTCATGGGTTTAGTTCTAAAGTATATCACGTCTTCCTAAGTTAGGGACACACCTGATATATATATACGTGTCAGTTAATATACGGCAAACATGCAGCTCCTATTGACCCAGGCACAGGGACCAGCATATCTGGATCGGTTTGTGGAAGTTGGTTTTCGCCAAGGGCGACCCTGGGACCAGGCTTGACTTACGATAGCTTGGTCTAACAGACTGTTGCTTGGTGCGGCCCGCCGGACCACGTATTCACTTCAATCCGTAGTAGTCCAGCGGCTAGTGTAGTAGTCTAACTTACACACACACACACACACACACACACACACACACACACACACACACACACACACACACACACACACACACACACACACACACACACACACACACACACACAGCCCCCCAAAAATAAAATAACAAAACCCTCAAACGCTTGACAGGCTTTCAGACAAACCTGAAAGTTAATGCCCGTTTGTTAGTCTTGAGGAAATGGGTAGTCCTGACGGTACAAGGCAATTACAGTTGTCCTCGGCTGCATTTAATGCTTCCCCCATTTCTAAGATCAAAGCCTCTTAATCTTTATCGAGGTCCACCGTCCAAGACACCAAATGTGTAGACTGGAGGTCCACCGTCCTGTCAACATACTGTCGGATATCTACTGGAAAGAAGATAGTAGGTGGTGGTGGGCGTTATGTAGAGATACAGGTAGAGCCAAGTTGGCGTGCACACAGCCTAGGGTCACACGTCAGTATGACATGTGCGAGGATTAACGCACACTAAAATCACAATACTCAAGTTACCTCGGACTACAATGATCATTACCTATAGGTTGGGTCCTTGACTTCCAACGATTATTCTACTTAGGCAAAATAACTTTTAAATTTGACGCTCATCAAGTTGTGAAACCCGGCTGGCTTATAGGTTGGTGTAGTCTTAAGACTAGTCTCGTGAGCGCTAAGTCATCTACGTCAAGTATGACAAGTGTACCTTAAGTCATGGCCTGCTGCTACGTCCTCCTCCACCACCACTACCCCACCTCTCCAACACACACCATCACCACCACGACACTGGCCACTCTCCAACACGAATCGTCTCCCTTACCTATAGTCTCTACTCTTACCTAGTTTTTAGTAGTTTTTCTTTCCCTAGCAATAGTGCCCCCCTTCCCTTCCCCCCACCCCCACACTGTGTCAAGCCTCCAACCCCACCTCCCACTGTGTCAGGGCCTCCATCAACCCCACCTCCCACTGTGTCAGGGCCTCCATCAACCCCACCTCCCACCATGTCAGGACCTACATCAACCCCACCACCCACCATGTTGGGGTTCATGTAGGCCCTGACAACACCTCCAGTGCCCAGCTCCTCCCACTACAACAATACTCCCGTGTCTGAGAACTAGAGACCCGGCCAAAGCTTAATTAATCGATCATTTGAAAATATTGACTGAGGTGGTAACAAAGACGTGGGAGAGGGGTGGGAGAGGAGTGGGAGAGGGGTGGGAGAGGAGTGGGAGAGAGGGGCGTGTCTCACAAAGGTTCCTACACCCGTTCCAAAAACCAACCGTCCTCTTGTTTGTCCTTTGTTCTTTCTTTGTCATTGTTTGCCGCGGCCTTAGTCTCTTGTCTTGCTGGTGGTCAATGGGACAGAGTGAGTTACTTTAAGGTGGGGGATTGTGTTAAATGCTATTTATACCAACTTTGGTTTCAGAGATGTCTTAAGTATATTATCTAGTAGGATTTTATTACTATTGATGTGGAACTTTTACCAACAAAGAAATGGTCAAGATGTACAAAATCTATAAAAAACAATGCATGTAATATACTAATATATTTAATAATCTTGTAGTGAAAAGTCTGGAGTACCTGAATGTTGTTCTGGGGGTATCATATTTACTGGCTGCTGAAGAATAGAAGCTAACAAGCAGGGAAAAGATTAAGATGGTAATTTAGAAAATATGGAGGCAGTAATTTGGAGGGGCGAGGGAGGAGATGGAATGCTTGAAGAGATCACAAATTAAAACCAAAGTTCTGCCAGTTCATGACAGAAATCTGTGATTTAACAGATTTTTTGCTGACGTACAAGGCATAGTTTGAAGGGTTGGTGATAAACAATGACCCGCACTCAACAGGTTAACTACAAGACACTCATCAGTAAAGTGTCGAGAGAGAATACATGAAGGTCTGCCAGTGATGATACAATACTAAGATATAACTTTATTCTATTCTTTCAGAGGCATCATGTCCACTAATATTTCAAAACAATACCACAAGTTATCGTTTTTTCATTCGCGAAAACCACGATAATTTTTTTGGTTCAGAGGCGCAAGTATATCCATCAGAAGTAGTAATGAGCGTCTTATAGGCTGTATAGCCGGGAGTATATTTACTCAAGACTCTCATCACACTATTATAATTCACTATGGTGAACATAATTGTGTAATACAGAAAAGTTCTCATTATATTTAGCTCACAACCAACATAGTTACGACAACACACAGTTGCTGCAGCTTCTATCTTGAGGTTATCTTGAGATGATTTCGGGGCTTTAGTGTCCCCGCGGCCCGGTCCTCGACCAGGCCTCCACCCCCAGGAAGCAGCCAGTGACAGCTGACTAACACCCAGGTACTTATTTTACTGCTAGGTAACAGGGACATAGGGTGAAAGAAACTCTGCCCATTGTTTCTCGCCGGTGCCTGGAATCGAACCCAGGACCACAGGATCACAAGTCCAGCGTGCTGTCTGCTCGGCCGACCGGCTCCCTCAGCTGCCGAGCGTGTCCGGACACGCGTGACAGGGAAGACGGGCGTCGAGGGCAAACATTAAGACGAAGGTGATTACGGAAGAGGAACAAGAAAGAGGCACACGCCACGAGAGAACCGGTCAGTGAGAAACAAGAAGAAAAACAAAGTTGGAAAACTATAAACTCAAGAATTTCCAAGTGAAGAAATCTGAAGAAAATTGCCCGAGCCAAAAATATCCGGCCCCGCCTACTTACTCTTCGCCCCGCCCACTTACTCTTTGTCCCGCCCACTTATTGTCCAAGTTTGCCCCCCCCCCACACTTACCTTCCACCACTGCGCGTCTAGGAAGAGGGGCGACGCCCCCACCCACTTTACCTTCTTGTAGTGAGAAGACACGACACACACCAACCTCCCCTCCCCTCGCCCCAAGGAATTGGGGAAGGGGGGACCGGGGACCAGGCGTATGGGGGGGGGGGGGGAGAGATCTGAGGGGTATCCATACCAGCCAGTTTCCATGGACAACAAAATAGTGGAGTGAGGGGAGGGTTGTGTTCCGAGGGGAGTTGAAGGCCAAGGTCTAACTTTTATCACGACCACCTCGAGGGGAACACGGCCTGCTGGAAACCCGGACCAAAGATGGCCAAACTCAGCATGGCCTCCCTGCACGAATATTCCCCCCCCGTCACATCAGACTCCTGCTCATCAAACCCGTCACATCACCGTGGGGCCACATATCATCAAAAGCCTCCAACCCACCTCCCCCAGCCAGCAGCCTCCCTTCCCCAAACATTCCCATCTCCCAGAGGTAAATACTTCACACCAGGAACTTGTAGGTGGGTAGAAGCGACCCTTTCTCCATCCTCCTCACATCCCCCCCTCAGGCAAGTTCCCCTCCCCCCTACACACATCCTTCCCCACATTTCACTCCCCTCAGGCAGTCTACCACACATGGTAGACTGACTCTACCCCCACCTACCCTCGGCCAGCTATCCCGGCTACAGCAGTCTACAGTACCAGCAACACAGGCCAATAAACCCACGATATTATAACCTGCTGGTGACCCTGACCGTCGGCCAGAGCCACGTCATAAGCAGGTGCCAACTCCACCAGGGGTGTGGGTAAGGGGACAACGTGGCGAGGGGGAACAATGTGGTGAAATAAGGGGAAAATAATTAGGACAGCGAGCGAGGCCGAAGGGAGACTAGCAGAGCTACAGTTTCCATGATCAATTACCCTAAATATGCCAGTGACACGCACACCTTCCCAGCCCCCCCTTTTCCTCCCCCCTTCCCTCTCCTGGACACCTTGAAACACCGCCACCCATCTTCTCCCTCCCGTGAACACCTTGAAGCACTAATGCCGCCACCTCCCTCCCTCGGACACCTTGCAGCGTTGCCACCCTCACTACTGCCTCTGGGGACACCTTGCAGCGTTGCCACCCTCACTACTGCCTCTGGGGACACCTTGCAGCGTTGCCACCCTCACTACTGCCTCTGGGGACACCTTGCAGCGTTGCCACCCTCACTACTGCCTCTGGGGACACCTTGCAGCGTTGCCACCCTCACTACTGCCTCTGGGGACACCTTGCAGCGTTGCCACCCTCACTACTGCCTCTGGGGACACCTTGCAGCGTTGCCACCCTCACTACTGCCTCTGGGGACACCTTGCAACGTTGCCACCCTCACTACTGGCCTCTAGGGACACCTCGCAACATTTACGCAAGATAAAGCAACATGTCTTCCCAGTTTTCAGACAAACTAGCGAAGTGAAACAAGCATTACATCAGGATGTGGCGCGTGTACAGTGGACAACCTTGTTTATGTTGGGAAGGGGGAGACTGGTCGGGGGGGGGGCACCAAAGAACGTAATGTACATGAATATGTACATTACACTCTACTTGACACGCCCGACCCAACATCAGAAAATAGTGACAACATTTCGGTATTGTAACAACGAGATCGTTAGCGCCGTATATACACGATATTCATCTAATATTTGGGTTAGGTTTATAATCTCGACTACTCCAATACCGAGTCAAACCAGAAGGGATATAGCTCGGTGGTCCAACAGATCCACCACTACAAGAACGGAAAGGCAAGTCATTCCTTTAAGCCAGAGGATAGAGCAGCACCTCGAACTAAACTCTTACGCCGTGCAGGTCATCACAGCATACACTACTTCACCCCGGAAGACTGCCACTTCAAGAGGAGCGCCTGGGGGGGGGGAGAAGAGGGGCAGAGTACTGCAGAGACAAGTGGGCGGGTCGGGTGCCAGAGCCTGGCAGGGCATGTTGTTAGGTTAATCCTATTTACGACTCCTTGGGGGACGTGACCAGTGTCTAAGGCCCCGCACCGCCGCCCCTCATCCCGCGCTCCTCACCTACATGGGTGGGGAAGGGGGTGGGGAAGGGGGTGGGGAAGGGGGTGTGGAAGGGGTGGGGAAGGGGATGGGCGTCAGCGTAATGTAGGGGGTGGTGGTGGGGGGGGGCATTAGCGTGCATGACAGCCCCCTCACACACGACGACTGGAACCATCTTCCCTCTTCCAGGACGACGACTGGAACCATGTTAACCCTCGCCTCCTCCAAGACGATAGATGGCGCCCTCTTCCCCTGCCCCTCTCTAAGACGACGGCGGGAAGCTCAACCTCCCGCGGGAAGACTGTCTGGAAACTTCCTCCTGCCAGCCCCAGCCAGCACGACACCAGCAGCGCGGCAAAACACAGGCACTTGACACGTGTCGCAGTGGTCTACTCCGATGATCTGGAACCAAACAGGTGTCAAGAGACGGGAATCACATGGGGGATGCTGGCTGGCTCCAACAAGGGTCAATGACCGCCACCAATGGTAGAATGTTTATATTGTACGGTAACGAACGACTAAACGAACGCGAGAGAATGAGCACGAAAGGTCGCTAGAGAGAGAACGCACGATAATGCGCAAGAACGAACGTGGGCGAGAGAGAACGCGTGAGAGCCTGCTGACATGAGTCAGAAGGCGTCTACTCATGAACCCAACATTATAAAAAAATAATAATATAAAGAGTGGGAGTTAGGTAGTGGTTAGTGGGCGTGAAGATGGTACCGTTGGCGTACACCGGGTGTACACGGCCGCCCGGCCCTCCCCGCCATCATCTACACGCTCCATACTCAAACACGGCATCCAACACCACGTCTACAACGGTCGAGATTCATCTCTTGGTCCCCCCCTCTCCCACACCATGCTCCTCCCTCATCTCCCCCACACACCAAACACTCACCCAGCAAGTCCAAATGTGCAGCAGACGACTGGACCCAGAGGAGAGAGACCCGAGATACGAGGGAATACGAAGTCACTAATATTAAAAACTTAGAACAAGAAGGTTAGGAGACTCGGTACATGATCAAGACAGTAGTAAATGGGGACTTTAGCCGGCATGACATTTCCTCTGGAGAGCACGAGGGAGAAAACCACGAAGCAGGGATAAGCAGGCGACGAGTCACAATAACGTGGCTAAAGTAATTTGACCAGACCACACACTAGAAGGTGAAGGGACGACGACGTTTCGGTCCGTCCTGGACCATTCTCGCAACCGCAATCGACTTGAGAATGGTCCAGGACGGACCGAAACGTCGACCGTCCCTTCACCTTCTAGTGTGTGGTCTGGTCAACAAGCAGGGATAAGCCTGAGACATATTCAGTGTCGGGCTTGAGGACAAGTGGAACACGTCCACATGGGCAGGTAGCAGGCTTGAAGCGCCACACCAAACAGAAAGGCAAATCAACCAGAGAACTGATAATCCAGTTAAACCATAATCTTAAATAGAAATAAGTGTTGCAGACTGATCAATTTCGTACTGGTGTATGAGAGGTGTTGTGTTGTTGCGACAGATCTTGTCACTGGCCGCACGGTGACCACATTACTGACATCTTCCCAATCATCATAATCTCATCACCCCCATCGCACAATCCACGCGTCATTAGGTCATTAGCAAGGTCCATCACTCAAGAGGCGACGGGGAGAGTATAATAAAAATAAAGGCCTTCCCCTCCCCCACTCTCCATCCCTCACTCCCCACAAACACCTCCAGCGGGTAACTTTACGGACGGATGTGCGTCTCTCACACACACACACACACACACACACACACACACACACACACACACACACACACACACACACACACACACACACACACACACACACACACACAGTGGAGCCTCTGTCACCTCTTGTCTGGAGGTGACAGGGTGGACAAGGATGGATTATTTAACACGGGTGGCACACACACAAGGGGACACAGGTGGAAACTGAGTGCCCAAATGAGCAACAGAGATATTAGAAAGAACTTTTTTAGTGTCAGAGTGGTTGATAAATGGAATGCATTAGGAAGTGATGTGGTGGAGGCTGACTCCATACACAGTTTCAAGTGTAGATATGATAGAACCCAGAAGGCTCAGGAACCTCTACACCAGTTGATTGACGGTTGAGAGGCGAGACCAAAGAGCCAGAGTTCAACCCCCGCAAGCACAATTAAATGAGTACACACGGTAAAGGAACACACATAAACCAAAAATCAGCGAGTTGAAAGATATACGTGATTGACCTTATCCATGTGATTGACCTTATCCATGTGATTGACCTTATCCATGTGATTGACCTTATCCATTGGTTTCAAATTAAAAGCATGACAAATTAACAAGTTTGAAATCAGTGCATTAGACAACCGTGAGCTAGAAAGTCGAGAGAGAACCGAGCTGCGCCTTGTAGGTGCGTATACTCAATATACGCGTTAAACGCACCGACCATTTTGAAGTAAACAAAAATTATGAATTAAAAACAAGTCAAGTGGCATGATAGCAGGAGCTGCCACCCTCAGCACGCTCCGAGGTCGCCAGTCCTACGCCAGTGAAACGTTTAGTCATACAACACGTTTATACAATTATCCAGCAATTATGTCTACACACACAAGATGTATAATGCTATCCCAGAACTGTGGAGTGGGCGAAGCTTGAGCCTGACCAGTGGGTAACTGAGGGGGGGGGGGGGTGGCAGACTGTGTCCTGTTCCACTACCTGGTTGATACCTGGTTGATGGGGTTCTGGGAGTTCTACTCCCCAAGCCCGGCCCGAGGCCAGGCTCGACTTGTGAGAGTTTGGTCCACCAGGCTGTTGCTTGGAGCGGTTCACCTTCCTTTATAATATATTTAAACTTCTTACAATATTTACATCATAATAGTTTCAGGTCACCTGCTGACACAGGATTCCAAAATATAAATATTAAATATACCTTTAAAAATATTGCACAATAAGATCACATTAATGTCATGTATCGATGAGGAAAATCAGCAGCAGCTGTGAGGAAAATTCGAACCCAGCACACACACATGGCACTCCCCCCCCCCCTTAGCCCACGTGGTGTAGAGGGTTTGGGGAGTGCCAAGTGTGGGTGCCAATCCTCAAATGGCTCTTACTGATTTTCTCTTTACAAATATTCTCCTCTCTGTAGCTCATTTGTATAATAATATCTAATATTCAACCTTAATGTTTTATAACAGATCAAGAACTGTGTTTATGTTAAATTCTCCCCCCCCCCCACACACACACACCCCTCCCCCCCACACACACACCCCTCCCCCACACACACACACCCCTCCCACCCCCCCACACACAACCCTCCCCCCTCCCCCCCCCCACACACACCCCTCCCCCACACACACAGCCACCCTCCCTCGCTCCCTCCCACTATTCACTAGTGTCGCCATTCTCCTCTGTCATTGCCTAACTATAAATATATTTGTAATTAAGTTCATGAATTTCTGCTATGCTCCGCAGGTGTTTTTTGTGTCAAACAGGAGGGAATAGGGCTCTGTGGTTCAACATTATGAGAGACTCACAGGACTCAATCTTACAGGATGGGATGCAATTCCCTATTCTGTGGTCTGAAGATGGAGTTGACAAGCCCTCACGATGGTCAGAGCACGCAATACCCACATCAGGAAAAAGGAAAAGGCAGCGTTAGAAGAGTGTGTGTGTGTGTGTGGGGGGGGGGGGAGAGAAACAGGTGCAGGCGACGGAGCATGACAACCACACCTGTACAACACACCTGCACCACAACACCAATCAACTCGCCTCTGCCAACATGTGCATGGGAAGCCCCCCCCCCACACACACACACACAGTCATTGGACAGGAGTCATTGCGGTAAGCAACCGATGGCTAGAAAGGCAGGATCCAAGAGTCAATTCTAGATCCTGCAAGCACAAATAGGCGAGTACACACACACACACACACACACACACACACACACACACACACACACACACACACACACACACACACACACACAGTCGTGTGCCTGTACTCTCGTGGGCTCGCCTCGAGTGAGCGAGTGAAGGAGAATATAGCCCTGGAAGCAAACAATGTTATGTATACACAAGACAAAATCAATGGAATCGGTAAAGTATGACTGTTTACTTACAGATTTCTTCATATGAGCGATGGGTTAGCGGTACTAGTTTAAAACACGGTGGAGAAGGGAAAAAAACAACTGCTTGTATTGTAGCTTCAGAAAGAGCAACGTTGATAGGAGGACTATTACTACCAATATAGCCAGCATCTACAACCTTCCACACACGCGTCCCCGCCACCACCTAAGTAGTGGCCCTAGCAGCAGCAGCAGCCTCCAGGAACAGGAGCCCCGCCGGAACAGGAGCCCCGCAGGATCAGGAGCCCCGCAGGATCAGGAGCCCCGCAGGATCAGGAGCCCCGCAGGATCAGGAGCCCCGCAGGAACAGGAGCCCCGCAGGAACAGGAGCCCCGCAGGAAGAGCGAGAGTATAGCGGGAGCCGCGGCGCCACCGCTGGTGGAGGCTGGAAAAAGCACCACGCACCGCAACGCTTCAAGGCTTCTGAAAGACACGCGGTCGGGGTCTTTGACTCCTACCTACTCCTCCGTCTCCACCACCACCACCACACTACAGGGTGAACACCAGGTGAGTACACTCTTCACCACCACACTACAAGGTGAGCACTAGGCGAGTACACTCAACACACCACCAAAGTTCGAAGCTGAAAACAAAGGAGTTGAAGAAATGTAAGGAAGTACTTGTACCCTGAACGAACTTTCAAGTGGAATGCACTGAAAGAACAAGTTGTGGAAGCCACCTCCATCCACAACTTTACGGCCAAATATAACAAAGCTCTCGATTGTCTCTGTGTTAGTTAAGGAAACTAACAGGTAGAATAAAGATGATAAACGAGGGACAGTCAGCCCTCACTTCTTCGTCACCGTTAGGTTGAGAGAGGCAATCTTTGTCCCTCTTGTACACTCCTGCTGGACCACGGCGGGCGACTCTGCAGCCTTAACAAGGTTACACGCGCGTATAACTAGACCTTAAGAAAGACGCTGGCTGCTACACCATATACTAAGGCCAAGGTCCTTCTCTCTCAGTAACAAGCTTACTATCTCAAAACTGGGAGAGGGTGTATGGCGTGTGAGTGTATGGTGTAGAGAAAATGTGGATGGGAAGTGTGTGGTGGTGGGGAGGAAGGAACAAGGGAGGAGTGGACCAAACCAGAGGACGCGACAGCAAATCACACACAAAAGCTGCGACTCGCACAGCAGTATATCCCCCCCCCCCACCCTGACTGACACGCCGCAGGAGGGCGGGAGTACCACTGGTTAAGGAAGGAAGGAAAGAGGAAGATGGTGCGTCACATCACCGTGGGGACACTGTCCCATCACAACCACCTTCCAGCTACCCTACTCCGTCTCAACAACTTCTTGTCATGCTGCCCCTTCGCATCTCCACCCGCCTCCCTCGTCCCAAGAGACAAAGTGGTGAGACGGGGGGGGGGGGGGGAAGGGGGGCGAGGATACGAACAGGAAGTGGGTAGAAGTGGATGACGACGGAAGCAGCTGATAATAGACAATTCGAAATAGGTACAAAGAGTAACGTTTATATTGGATAACGTTCTAGCTAGAAATAGTAAGGGAACAACGATGGCAAGAAATGAGGGGAAAATGATATGACACTTGGAACAGGAGAAGTTGGGAGCAACACTAAGCTGTTGAATGTTGATCAATTCTTGGCGGTCATTAACCGTGGTATTATCCCACGACCACCCGGGCCCTGAGGACGACCAGTGCACTATCCTCGGCCACTCCTCCACCAGCCTCAAGGAGCTCCAAGTTGGCCCAGGTCAATAATACTCTAACCTTTAGTCTCAAGGCTCTGCTCGTGCGTGACAATTACGCCGATGATAGTGACCCCGAGTGATGACCGTAGTGACCATGGTCTTGTGTAATGACTCCCATATCATGCTCACTGAGAAATGACAATGTGCATGTAAGTCTATCAATAAATTAGATGAGAAACATTTAGCCTACTGACGAATGTCTTAGTTTATTATGTTCCAAGCTTCTAGAAAAATGCTTCAGTTTCAGCCTTTAAAACTCCTGTCCATTTGAAACGGCTTTCAAACGAGGAGCTGTTAGCACCAATAATTAAAGCCCTCCCCCCTTTCCCCCCTATTTAATACTCTGTTGTACGGAACTCTCCAACATTCACAGCTTCAGCAAGTACCTCTCAGTCACAATGATTAGCTTTTGGTCTTAAAATTAAACACAATCCAGAGAGCTGTGGTTGTAGGCGAACCCTATGGATTGTGTGTGGGGGAACCCTGGGGATTGTGTGTGGGGGGGGGGGGAGGGGGGCTCATGATCCATACTTGTCCAGTTCTGGCAGTCGTGGAGGCTAGAGGAGATCAGTAATAATAAAACAAAACACGGATGGGGATTGTGTAGTTAACATTTATACAGAATGAAACGTGTCGGCTGTACATGCTGTGTGGTGCATGTGGCGTGTCTGATGGTGGTCTCAAAATTCGGATTCAGGAAAGACCTCGGGGGCCCAGGAGGGAGCTCGAGGGCCGAGGAGGGAGGAAGATCAACCAAATGATACAAAGGAGAATGGGCAACGCTGGGTAGCTCACCACTGCCACGATGCTATCACTTGACAACCCTCCATTCCCACCACAGTGCCACTACTTGGCATCGGCTCACCTACTTCATACTGTTCAGGGCTCAACAAGGTCTATGCATGCCATAACCCCGACCAGCCCACCTCAAATGCTTCGTTCAGGACGACTCAGCTAGCGAGCATGCCTCACCTCGTCCACAGTCTCTAAACTACAAAAAAAGGTTACCAAATCAAGCAGTACACAGCACCGCTCCTGTGCCGGGTAAGTCCACT
The DNA here is from genome assembly GCF_040958095.1 of Procambarus clarkii. Classification (NCBI taxonomy): domain Eukaryota; kingdom Metazoa; phylum Arthropoda; class Malacostraca; order Decapoda; family Cambaridae; genus Procambarus; species Procambarus clarkii. Next base: position 17,691,541 of record NC_091207.1, on the reverse strand, counting down.
ACGGGCTCACCATAGCCCGTGCTACTTGAAACGTGTTCCGAGTAACTGAATCTATAGCAACATCATCATCAACCAGCAGTCCCAGAATCCGAGGGTAACGTTGCCAGGAACATCAAGAACAAAGCCTTAGCCACCTTGGTTTTCGGAGCGGGCCCGCGAGGACGAGCCTCGACACACCGGCCAGTGTAACACCAACAAAGACTATTATGATAATGTATATAAGATACAGTATTATGACACGCGGGGAGGGATGGCAGGTAGCCTAAATGACAGAGGCCGGACGGGGGATGGAAACGGGACGACGGAATGGGGGTGTGAGGGACGGGTGGAGTCCGTTCTGACCGGAAATGTGAAACAGATTGGATGCAGGGCGTCGTTCACTAAGGCTAGAAGGCTGAGGGGGGGGGGGGGGGGAGTCAGTTATGATGGCAAAATGATAATGAGGTAAATACCATTGAGGGAGGTGTGATGGTGGTGGGGGGGGGGGGGATTGAGAGCTGAACGGTGGGGGGGGGGGGAATTACGCCTCAATCACCCCCCCTTCCACCCCTCACACACAATCATACCCGCTTCCCCCACACAATCATACCTCCCCCCCCCCCCCACAAACTCATCCGGGAATAACCGGAAGAGCATTACAATCTGCAAGTGACGCCACGGATGACGAGGACGGGAAGTCTGATGACATTGGGGGAAAAAGGCGCCCTTCCCCCCCCCCCTCCCCACGCTCCAGGACCATTTCTAGGATCCGACTATTCGTGTCATTTTCGTCAATGACCTGATCCCAAGGGCAACAAATCAACGTTGTCACATATGTATGTTGTCTTTATGTTGTCTGTATGTTGCGTACCATACGCAGTACATGGTACGTACTGCGAAGTACGAGAATTGAAAATGCTACTCTACTGCCATTCCAAATGAAAGGTAGTGTGATGAAGGGGGTACACCAATACGGTACACAATGGCAACTATTATCTTGAAAGAAGTAAATCAAGACTAAGTAAACTAACTGTAGACTCCACAAACACCACAACAGCAGCAGCAGCACGCTCTAAACTAGCGAACATGCGCCAAAAGACACTTAGTAACCTCAACATCGAGGTATCCCTAAAACACCACCTACGTAAGACGAGGCTTGCAACATGCAGGCTCGTCGTGGAGGCCCCAGCTATAAAAACTCAAGGGACCTAAAAGGCATAGGTTTGCAACGAGGCTCATATTGCACAATTACGCAGGATGTGGAAAGCAGTAATGCTGAGAGAGCTGGAGCTGCCGACGCTAGTAGAGAGCAGACGTGATGATAACACTTGCTCCAATAGATAGCGTGGAATGAGGCCATTCTCAACATTAGTATATAACCAGAAGACACGGCTGGAAGAGTGAGACATGCGCCTGAGAACTGATAGAATATTTACATCAAGAAAATACATGAGCTAAACCAGCAGACAGCGAAAGCCTGCAATATCAGGTACTGGAAGCTGCCTCTATCCCAAATTTATAATAGTTATAAGCCATTACCTTGGGTGACCAGCAGCATGGAGGTCACCCAAGCATGGGTGACCTCCATGCAGCATGGGGTCAAGAGCTGAAGCACCGACCCTGCAGGCACAAACAGTTAAACACACCAAGTCAATACACAGGCCTCTGCACGGCACAACTTGAGCGAATGAGCAATTATGCATCAAATGTCTCATTACTGCACCTTGCAAGGACCGGCAAGCCATGTACCTATGTACTTGCCTAGTTGTGCTTGCGGGGGTTGAGCTCTGGCTCTTTGGTCCCGCCTCTCAACTGTCAATCAACTGGTGTACAGATTCCCGAGCCTACTGGGCGCTATCATATCTACATTTGAAACTGTATGGAGTCAGCCTCCACCACATCACTGCCTAGTGCATTCCACATGTTAACTACTTTGACACTGAAAAAGTTCTTTCTAATGTCGCTGTGGCTCATTTGGGTACTCTGTTTCCAACAATGAGAGGAACGATTCTAAACCCTCTTGGAAAACATTTACATCAGAAACAGTATAGGTCCAAGGAATGAACCCTGCGCGACTCCACTGGTGACGCCTCGCCAATCGCCATTGTGACGCGCACCCTATGCGTCCCCACACAAGGAGTCTCCCTCCACCAGTGCGTCACATGTGCGCCGCATCAAACACAACCTGCGCACTCGTGGCCCCCAACAAATCCTGGTCATGCTTGGTAAATTTAGTAAAAAGACTATCATCCTTGAAAATTAAATTAAAAAGCGAAAACATTCATATCCAGCCGTTTCCGGTCAGGATGCCCAATTTGCATTTTTTTTAAATTAACTACTTGGTAGTTAATTTAAACTACCAAGCCACTCTCGCCTTGGTACACACAAGAGTGGCTCTAGTCCAGCTAGTAACAGATACAATTTCAAGAGGGGCACACATGCAAGATACCAACAAGCAGAGTACCCTGGACCCTAGAGTGCAGGGCAGACCGTTGACTCTAGGATCCAGGGTCTGCCCTGGACTCTACACGCGTATGTCATTTTCTGAGGCCACTAACTAAAGATATGAAGGTGTGTGTGTGTGTGTGTGTGTGGTGTGTGTGGTGTGTGTGGTGTGTGTGGTGTGTGTGGTGTGTGTGGTGTGTGTGGTGTGTGTGGTGTGTGTGGTGTGTGTGTGTGTGTGTGTGTGTGTGTGTGTGTGTGTGTGTGTGTGTGTGTGTGTGTGTGTGTGTGTGTGTGTGTGTGTGTGTGTGGTGTGTGGGTGTGGTGTGTGTGTGTTTTTTGAACCCCTAGATATGTTGGCGGGGATTGAGTTCAAGCACCATAACTGAAACCCACTGCAGGCATGCTCTAGGGAAAATAATGAGTAAATGGGCGTCAATGAGAAGAGGAATATTAGAATGAAGATCCCGCCGAAGGCTTATTGGTTCATGCAAGACTGTTCCTATTTACATCCACCCAAACTCCTTCACATAGCTGTCTAACCTACGCTTGAAACAATCCAGCCACCCAACACCTCTTATGTCATCCAGTAAGGTGAGCCAGAAATCAACATGCCTATTTCCAAACTGGTATTTACAAGCGTCTTTTCCGAATTTAATATAATCCAACTTGCAGCCATTTTTTTTAAAGTGGTGGCGAGGAAGCCTCGTCAACTAGATCATTCCATCACGGGTCGTTGACCAAGAGTAGAGAGCGTAAGATTAGCCACCTCGGTCTCCATCAGTGCACCAGTGCTGTGACTGGAGGCCACCTCGGTCTCCATCAGTGCACCAGTGCTGTGACTGGAGGCCACCTCGGTCTCCATCAGTGCACCAGTGCTGTGACTGGAGGCCACCTCGGTCTCCATCAGTGCACCAGTGCTGTGACTGGGGACCACCTTGGTCTCCATCAGTGCACCAGTGCTGTGACTGGGGACCACCTCGGTCTCCATCAGTGCACCAGTGCTGTGACTGGGGACCACCTTGGTCTCCATCAGTGCACCAGTGCTGTGACTGGGGACCACCTCGGTCTCCATCAGTGCACCAGTGCTGTGACTGGGGACCACCTCGGTCTCCATCAGTGCACCAGTGCTGTGACTGGGGACCACCTTGGTCTCCACTCACCGCTATCAACCTTCCTCCATAATACTGAGTTAAACCAATAAACCAATCCCCCTCAACTGACCTCTTAATACCAACACATTCTCCAAGCCTATTTTCAAGGCGGGACTCAATGGCTGTAGACTCAAAAGATGACCTAAGCTGTTTGTCCAACTGGTCAAAGACGTGGCTACAGGAAATCAAAACCAACTAATGTAAGGTGATGAAAAGAGGAGACCAGTAGAATCGTACACAAAGGAAACTACCTCCCTGAAACAGCAGTAGCACGCTGTATATTAAAACACTTATTAGAGCAAATATTAAAGTATATTCACACAATACGTCCTCAGACCATTCCATCCAGCGTTCGACCCCTAACACGCATTTATAAATTTTAACATGCTGTTCATTCAAAACAGGAACTTTCTCAAATATTATTATAATATTGTGCATATTTAGGCACTTGTTAGGATAGGTGATTGGGTTCTGTTGACTTATTTGTAGTTTTAGTACGTGGGTGAAGCATTTACAGCGTTGTGGTTCGAACAAAGTTCATCAGTGAAGCACTTGTTCCGGAAGTGTTCGAACGAAATCAGTTGAGAGTCGTGTGTAAACCGTTTTTCATTCATAAACGGGGGGTTTGGCGGGTGCATGGAATGGACTGTGTTTATGAGGACGGGCCGATTCACAATGAATGTCAATTGAGCAAGAAACTTTCAATACATACAAACTTTCAAAATGTGAGATGAGAGACTTTGAACAATGCAGTGGCTAGAAAGAGAGTCAAAGAGCTGAAGCTTCATCATGCACATACAACAAATAATAGTACGAAATGAAACGTACACGACAGGCGAGGGGAAACGCAACACACACACACACACACACACACACACACACACACACACACACACACACACACACACACACACACACACACACACACACTAGAAAGAAGAAGGGAGAGGGGGGACATGATAGGAACGTATAAGATACTCAGAGGGATTGACAGAGTGGACATAGACGAAATGTTCACACGGAATAGTAACAGAATGAGGGGAGGGGACATGGATGGAAGCTTGAAACTCAGATGAGTCACAGAGATGTTAGGAAGTTTTCTTTTAGCGTGAGAGTAGTGGGAAAATGGAATGCACTTCAGGAACAGGTTGTGGAAGCAAATACTATTCATAATTTTAAAACCAGGCATGATAGGGAAATGGGACAGGAGTCATTGCTGTAAACAACCGATGCTCGAAAGGCGGGATCCAGGAGTCAATGCTCGATCCTGCAGACACAACTAGGTGAGTACAACTAGGTGAGTACACACACTTATTGGATAGAAAAGGAGGATATGAGAGTTGATAGGCAAGCTAAGTAGGTCCCCCTGGGGCCAGCTGGGATTCCTAGCAGCTATCCCTGGATCATCTTTAATCCCTCCAGCCCACACCCAACCAGTGGAGACCTTTCGGGGAAATATTAAGGTCTTCGGTACCGCCTGGAATTCTACAGAAGCCCTTGCCATCTTGGGGTTACCATAGAGCCACCAGGGAGCCTACCGTGCCATCAACACCACACTTTCAACCCAGATTGATTGATTGATCAAGATTAAGCCACCCAAGAGGTGGCACGGGCAGGAATAGCCCGTAATTTAACCTAGACTATCAAAGCCTCTTCATAAGGAGTTAATCTTCCCGAAGTCGTACTAGAGCCATTATTTGGGCGTATCCTCACACCCTTCAACCTCTCAATTGCCAACACTACCTTCACTTACACTTTACCCACCCTTCCGAAAGTGTATTATTAAATACGAAAGTACTTGAGGAAATTACTGTTTTGAAAGGTGCAATTCGAGCAGAGGGCGAAGACGAACTACTTGAGAAACGGACATGCGTCGTGCAGCAAGCAGTCCGTCCTCCAAACAAAGACCCAAAAGCGAGTCCATCCACCCGCCAAACCCCCAGCTGTTTATGAATGAAAAACGGTTTACACACGACTCTCAACTGATTACGTTCGAACACTTCCGGAACAAGTGCTTCACTGATGAAGTTTGTACGAACCACAACGCTGTAAATGCTTCACCTATGTATTACAAATACAAATATTCGCCAACCGATCCTAAACACCTAACATGTATCTAAATATGCACAATATACTAATATATAACAATATTCATTTATATATGAGAAAATTCCTATTTTGAATGAACAGCATGTTAAAATTGATGAACGTCTCTCTGGGGTCGACCGCTGGATGGAATGGACGTGGTCTGAGAACGGGTTGCGTCGTGAGTAACGAGTCTTGTGTAAACTGTTTTCCTTTCATAAACTGGGATTGGCGGGTGGACTAACCAACATTTAGACATTGTTGATGAGGACGGGCAGGCGACCCCCGGAGCATCAAGACCTACAAGACCAGGAAGAACTCTTAAAATGCTAAGTATTCAACTGTAGCTGATGTAGAGATCTTGAGAGAGCTCAAGATACACAACAGGGAAGATGGCGTTTTATAATGGCTTCCAAGCAGCGCTCCTGCTGGTGGAGCCTGAAGCACAGGTCTTGGAGCACTGCTGCTAAGTGAAGCAGAGATCCCTCCCCCCACCCACCACTGGTGGTGTTGGAGGGTGAAGCAGGGGTCCCCCCACCCACCACTGGTGGTGGAGGGTGAAGCAGGGGTCCCCCCACCCACCACTGGTGGTGGGAGGGTGAAGCAGGGGCCCCCCCCCACCCAGTACTGGTGGTGGTGGTGTTGGAGGGTGAAGCAGGGGTCCCCCCACCCACCACTGGTGGTGGAGGGTGAAGCAGGGGTCCCCCACCCACCACTGGTGGTGGAGGGTGAAGCAGGGGTCCCCCACCCACCACTGGTGGTGGAGGGTGAAGCAGGGGTCCCCCACCCACCACTGGTGGTGGAGGGTGAAGCAGGGGTCCCCCACCCACCACAGGTGGTGGAGGGAGTCCCTGGGTGATGAAAAACGGGAGGGCTGATCCGTGCGAGGATGCTGCTGTCATAGTGCACTCATTATTTACGCCACTACCCTCCCTCCCTCCCTCCCTCCCTCCCTCCCTCCCTCCCTCCCTCCCTCCCTCCCTCTATCCCATGGATTGTTCTTCTTGCACAAGCCTCTGACTCACGCACTCCCTTATCTTTATGTCTATCTGTCCCACTATCTACTTGCGTCTCCCCAACTTCCAAAACCTTTGGTATGTATCTGACCTTTGCAAAATAGCAGCTAAAGTCTAAAAGGATTCTTAGGCGATGCTGAAACCATCTGGGAGATGATATGTGAGAAATGTGGTGGTGTGTGTGTTGGTGAGCACCTGTAATGTGCGTGTGGGGGTGAGCATGTGTGTACCGTTGGGCTCCTGTGTGCGTGTGCACCTGCTTGCCTCTCCATGCATGTGACTTCATTAGGCTGTGAGCGCGCGCACGGGTTTTACAAAGGTGAGAATGTTTTCTAAAGTCCTGGACGATTCTAGGTAGGGGTAGAGGCTTACTCCCCTACGCATATGCCCCTACCTTCCCCTACCCTTCTTCTAGGGCGAGGGTCACTTCCAACCCCCAGTAACATAGGGAAGGGGGCACTGGACTCGTCCCTACCCCCCTCAATATAGGTCGTGTGGATGGGGGGGGGGTGTCCAATTGTGGGGGGGGGAGGGAGGGAGGGGGTGAGAGTAGGAAGGAGTAGGCTGGAGTGCAGATATTGCGGCCTGAAATAGGAGACAGGTGCGTTGCTACGTTTGTGCATGCGCGCATTCACGTGCGTCTGCGCACTGACAGCCGATGGTGTGGGCGTGAGGGGAGGGGGGGGGGAGGGTGGGCGTCACGGGTGGCCGCCGCCCACACAGTCAGACAGGAAGCATGGCCTACCGCCCGCGACGCCGCCCACCGCCCTCACCACCACCCAACATTCCCACTTCAACAACCACATCTCCTGACACCACCAAACAACCCGTAATGTACAACACCCCCGCCCCCCCCCCCCCCACTACCATCACCCCCACCATTGACACCAACCGCACCCTCTCGCCCCCAATATTTACCATAGTGCGTGATTTCATGACGAACTTAAACACACTATACCTAAGAAACCGTCTAAAAAGTTCTATGTATATTCTATGTATATTATTTATGTATAAAATATTCTATGTAAAGTAGGTAGGTGTGACAGAGACACAGAGATAGACAGACACACAGACAGACAGACAAGGCGGTGGTTCCTTACAGACATACCTGTGAACCAGTTGGGTTTTGGCCACAAGCCGGGCGGAATATTGATCCGACTCGGGGAAACTGGCTTAAACCGAATAATAAACACTGCCCACCTCTGCCAGATACGAACCTTGACCACCACCATATCCTCAGTCAAAGCCAGCTGACGAGCGAGGAGGCAGAGCAGGCAAGCAGGGCAGGCAAGCAGGCCAGGCAAGCAGGGCAGACAAGCAGAGGAATGAACCAACGAGCTTCATAAACTCCTGAACACACAACCACTAAACATCAGACTGCAGCACCTATAGCTACCAGGGTGTGGGAACACGCTGGGAATGTTACAAGTCCCAATGTTAGAAAGATTACTCCAAGATGAGACGGCCCGCTGCCACACCTGGTGGCCCACAATACATCATTCCTGGATGAAATACTGATCAGAAATTCTTCCCCCCCCCCCTCTTAAAAAATATTTTACGACAACTAATTGGATCAACGTTATGTTTCTCATGCGATTTATGTTTCTTGTTTATCATAGTAATGTTAAATTCAATAGTTAAAAACTTGTTTAAATCCCATTCTGACTTTTGCTAAAAGCAAAATTCATAAAATGTAAAAATAAATCAAATAAAGACCCTTAAACAAAACATCAAAACGTGTGTGAAAGCATCGCAGTGTGTGTATATATGTGAATGCTAGACAGTATTCACATATAGACATCCATATATACTGAAATACATGTGAAGAACGTAGCTCACAGCTCCCTGACAAGAGAGCAACCTTAGCTGCCAACACACACACATACATGGTGTCAGCAAGGCAGACAGCCCGCCTCCCTTCATAACTATATTTCATAACTATTTCCCCATTTCTAAACCTTCCCTTCACCTGTGCCTCTCCATCATCATTGGTTACGTCACCAGACGTAACCCAAGACATAATATTCACAGTACTTCTTGGGAGGTATTGACTAATGCTCGTGTCCAGGTGGTGGTGGTGGTGTGGGCCTGGAGCCCAGGAGTCTAAACACAACCCCGATCATGTCACTCGTCGCTCGAGTGCCCGCGTCAATTTTGAGTTGATTGGAAATGTTTATTGTCTTTATGGCAAAATATTAAATAAATAAGATTTCTGGGGAATCATTTCTGAAGGCGTGACGCCGCGCGTGACCCTGACAGGCGACAGGGAACCCCATCCCGCCCTGTAAGTCAGGATGGGATCTCTCAGGGTCTCTGGCAAGATATTGGAACCAATTGGGTTGTTACATCATATCAACAATTCCAACCAATGGGATGAAGCTTGCTAGACGGCGCGTAGTTACCATCCTCCACCCCTCCCCCTATCCACACAGAGGGGGGTTGGGGAGGGCTGCATGGGGGCCCCACACCCCCACCCATCCCCTATCCACACAACAGGGGGTGGGCAAGGGTAGTGTGGGACCCCCAGGTGTTCCGTCTTTCAGCTGAATATATTTTATTCAGCGAATATTTTAAGTGATTGGTGTGTGTGTGTGTGAGAGTGTGTGTGTGTGTGTGTGTGTGTGTGTGTGTGGGGGGGGGGGGGGGGCAGACAGCCCACCTACACAAGGCCAGGGACAGAACATGCACCACCGGCTCTCACCTCGTCCTCAACCAACCATACAAAAAACCTTCGACAGGTATCCACAAAGACTTTTCAGAATTAAGCACACCGGGGCTAGAAGAGAGGTGGAGAAAACACAGCCTCTCATCACGGGAGGAAAATGAGAACACACACAAGGTGTTGGTGTTACAGCCAAAGCAGAAACAAGTTACACGAAGAAGCACTTCAGCTTGTGCGTGCGTGTGAGCACATGTGTGCGCGCGCGCGCGTGTACGCCCATTTACTGTATATATATTATGCTGTAAAACACACCAGACTAATATACCACTTGCAAGCTTGTTAAGGGATTTGTGTAGGAAGGATGATATCACGTGAACTTGATATATCTGACAATGTTGAAGCCGTACTATGATATCACCCCGGATCCTTCGCACGGACTCTGTCCTCGCTGTTGACCAGCAAATCAAATTCTGTTCACCTACATCAAGGGTTAAGACGTAGGATCACTTCATTGTTTCAAGCGTAGGTTAGACACACACACAACCACCCAAGGAGTTAAGACACCAAACTTGCACATCTGACAATAAAGGCAGTGACGTTTCGGTCCGTCCTGAACCATAGTCCTTCATAATAGTCAGGACGGACCGAAACGTCGTCATCTACGCCACTTTTAGATGCGTGGTTTGTGTGTTCAATTGTCAGCCACGTTACTGTGCCGTGTGTCTGCAACAAAGGGAAGAGGAACAAGTGTGTATTTACTATTTGAGCCGGTTGAATCAAGCTATTAGATCTTACACCCGCTCCGGCGGCGGTGAGGAAGCCAACATTAGATACAGGATCAATTAAATACAAAATTAATGGCAGGAGGCCTGTCGTCACACGAGATCATGAGGGTATACACAACTTTATTATTCACAATCTGCAGTAACACACACATACAGGAAGTCTTAAATAAAGTATACAAGTCTGAACACCACATTGTTATCATAAGGAACAAACTGGTAATATATAGAGGAGACCAAGTGAGAACACAATAGGGGACTTAACAATAAGCCAGCGTGGCACTAAGGCGGGGATGGTGACCAGATAACACCTCATAACACTTATGGTACCCGGAGTTAAAGCTCTTCTTCCCACCACACTAACCTCTAACACCACACAACATGGCGTCAACACGTGCACCACACCTGCTTCACGCCCCATCACCATAACACAACCATGGAGTAGGGGGCACGGTGGAGGGCTGGGAGTAGGGGCACGGTGGCCTGCACCATACTTCTCCCCCCCCCCCCTCCCCGCCCACCATATCACAACACGGGAGCTGTGAACAGTAACAGATACATTGAAGATAGGCCGCTCACGCAGCTACTGCACCATCACTCCCCTTCCTTGTCCTTCCTCCCACAAGCACCCCTCCACCTCCCCTCCCTACCATCCCTCTTCTCCCCCCTGCCAGTAGTTGTCATCTTTCACAACACCATTACCTAAGCTGGTTCCCCCTCACCTCATATACATAGTCCGCGGGGTGGAGAGGCAGGAGGGGAGGGGAGATGGGAACATAATCGGAGGGGGGAGGAAGGGAAGGCGAGGAAGGGAATGTATAAGAAGATAAACGGGTAATTGGGTACATGGACATAGGCTATAGATATTTGAATATACATATACAGCAGTTCAATACTGCAGGAAGGGACAAACAGGAAACTTACACGAGAGCGTAAATATACATAGAATTCGAGCGAGGCGGCTGCCCACACGGCCAGGAGCCATTAGCTACGTGGACATAGATGATGATCAAGATCATTACCACACATGACCAACACCAGAAGCCAATCGAGAAAGCAGTTCCTAGCACATCCGGGGAAATGCGGCTTCCCACTGTTATTGACGGTGGCTTATCCAAGTCCCCCCCCCTACACCAGCACCAGCCACTGGCCCCATCAACCCGTCCTCTTACAAATAACGTAACTTTTGGCTCGTATGCGCGGCTATGGCCAAATTTGGACGTAATTTTAAATTAAATCGACTCACAAAAGTGACGTACTGTTCCGTTTTCTGTTTGAGTCGTCCGGCTTACTCGGCCAGCTTAGAAAAGGATTCTTTCCATTAACGTTTTTCATACCGTTTTGAAAATTTATGAGAATTTCCTGCCCATCTAACTTATCAGAGGACCCTTAACTTACTACTGTTTAAAGAAAAAATCCCAAATTTATATTAATATTTGAAACCGTGTATGGAGTCAGTCTCCACTACATCACTGCCTAGTGCATTCCACCTGTTAACTACTCTGACACTGGAAAAGTTCTTCCTAACGTCCCTGTGGCTCATGCGGGTACTCAGTTTCCACCTGAGTGGGTAACATGGCGGGCAGTGGTGGTCCAGCCTCTAGTTGGGAGTAATTGATGCACCTGGGATGACGGTAATCATCAAGAGTCGACAGCCAGACCAAACATGTGTTCTCGCCAATACCCTCACACACACCGCTGAACATTCCCGGACAAATTTAATTGGACTCTTGGCTTGGTAATGTGACCCCCCCCCCCCCCCTTCCCCAGGAAGATACCTATCGGTAAGTCCTTCACTTTCCCTACTCTACACACATTAAGGTCACGTCCAAGCCATTATTAATTGCTATATATTAATTTCATCTTTTATAATTTAACTAATTACTTTACACAAATTTAACTGTTTAGACTATAGAACATTGTGGGCTTCAGGTCCTGAACCCCCATTATGTCATTAATACCCCATCCTCCGTTCACAGGATGGGTATGGAGTCTCCCCTCCCCACCGCTCACAGGATGGGTATTGAGGTTGCATAAAAGGAATGAGCCATCTGAGGTAGTAAGTAGTTTTAGCATCAATGTTATTAATATTTGGACTAGTTCCTACATGTAAACAGTTCCACCACATAGGTTATATCCTGGTTAACTTGCACGCTTTCCAATCACGTTAGTGCCATGGCCAGGAGCACCCAGACGAGAGGAGACTAATGACGATCACGAAATTAACGTTAACTATCAATACCATGTTTCTTCACGTGGTTATCAGCGCAGCGAGGTCTCTTCTTGTAGTTCCCTGATACAGGCACCTTCAGACATCACCCAACATTAAACATTGTTAATCAAACGTCTGTTAAGTGTACAATATCTGCTAGTCTCTAAATCGGTAAAATGGTGACACTTAATACACCTCCAATCACATTTTTAATGATTTTAGTAGATGGCCGCAGCATTACAAGAAATAATAATGGGCCGTGAGAAAGCCACTGAGCATATTTAAAACAAAATTTAAATGGTTCATTTAATTTGAAGATTTCCCGGTTTTCGTATACTAATATAGGTCCTATTTACTTTTGAAAATGAGATTTGTGGGCTAAGACGTGATAAATTGTAGATGTAGTTGAACCTCTTCACTGGAAGGTTCCCTTGGTAGTTGTCCTTCATGTGACTGGTTAAAATTAAAATTTCGCTCAGTGAAATGAACCCATAGAGCATGGAAAATATTACGATATGAATGGTAACTTCCTTAATATGGCTCTAATAACGTTTTTGATTTATAGAGATGGACTCAATATTGGAAAAAAATAAAAACAGTCTTAGAAAAGCTCTTGAGGATATTTAAAACCAAATTCTATAGTTTGTTTTCATTTTGAGTTGGCAAGGTTTTCGTTCACTCAGGTATGCCCCTGCCTACTTACTATCTTGTGTAAAGAGTTGAGACTGAGGGCGTGAGATATAAGCTAGATGTGGTTAACTTTTTTTTTTTTTTTTTTTTTGCAAACATGTTCATTTAGTCGTTGTCAACATTATATAGGTGGGAATGAAAATTTTTGCCAAGTTAAATTAGCCTATATGGCATGGGAAATGCATCCTGGAAGCATTTCCGGTTGCAACGAACCCCCCCTAACTGCAACGAATTGGGGTTGACCCCATGTAGTTCGTTCGACCGAGGTTGTAAGATTTTTTAGTTTTGGAACAATTTTATAGGAATAATCTAGTTATTGAAATTGAGGATATTTATAGTACTCCAGATTTTACACTCTAGATCCTATCCTTTCCAGCGAACACCCTTGTGTATGGTGTATCCACTGCCTCGTTTTGATTGTTCAGAACTAAATGATTAAGGGAATCTGTAATGTTAGCAGCTGTGCTCTCTATTTACCCGGATATTGGATAATATTTACACAACTAGTGCCTCCTGCGCACTCGCTAATCTGGCTCTCATTTATACGCAATCATTGACGGTCAGTAGGCAGCTGTTTCCCCACTGCGCTTACATGGAACACTTTCGGAGGTGCAGACGCCGCAAGTTCTACTGAAGTATTGAACCTACAATTATAAACCACCTCGCCCCTCCACCCCCCCCACACATCTCAGTTTTAATACCCACCCCCACCCCTTGTGTGCACATCTTGGCGTGTGCTTCTTGAGACTTTGTAGTGTGTGTGTGTGTGTGTGTGTGTGTGTGTAGGAGCAGGCGGAGGCTCTGAGTGGTGGGCTTCACAGACTGCGGTCATACAGTCAACATGATGAAGAGTGAGTCTGACTTTTATATCCCACAGCCGGGCCTTCATGTCTCCCCTGGGGGTGCCAAGACAGGGAACACCAGAGTGCCACTCTCAGGTCTCCATCACCTCCCTCCCCCCTCTCTTGTCTTCCTCTCCAATACGCCCAACGCCACCTTCCTCAGCCCACGCATTCCCTTATTACACCTTCCATACACATACACGCCTCGCCCGCCCTCCCTCCCTCAACATACCCCCCTCCAAAGTTGCAAGCACTCGGGTTACTCCCTAACAAGACAGCATCGTGCTGGGCGATTCCAGAGACTCGTCCTCAAGAGAAATACGAGAACCTAAGAGTGTTTGAGCACCTCAAAATTTACATACATACACACACCCTCACTCTTTGTTCCCGCTAACGCGTCCACAGCTGGACTTGCCTAGTGTTCACTTACTCACACATGTTACAAAACATCGTACACGTGTTTACAGTGTGATGTGTAGCGTCACGTGTACACCTGTCCCAACAGGTTTAACGTGTCATGCAAACTGGCACCACTGCCAGTCGCACAACCACGTGCGTTCACGAGAGAACGAGTAAAGGCTGGGGAAACCGCGTGACGTGGTGGAGGTGGGGTCCCTCGATTGTTTCAAGCGCGGGTTGGACAAGTATATGAGTGAGTTTGGGTGGTTATAGATAGGAGCTGCCTCGTATGGGCCAATAGGCCTTCTGCAGTTACCTTTGTTCTTATGTTCTTAACGAGCCGGAGAGAAGCCGTAAAAACCTTCAGCTTAAGAGCCTCAAATAAGTTCAAACTTGAAACAAGAAGATACTAGAGACGAATTAAATATGCAGTTTCAAAAGGAAATACGGCGAAAAAGACTAGTAAAGAAAGTCATTGCATTAAACAAGAGAAGGAAAAGCGATATTGCCCAACCTTGCCAACGCATCAGTCAGCGCGCCCTGAATTTACCAACACTAGAAGAAAGTAGGACCGGAGTTAACATGATCACAACGTACAAGATACCGAGAGGGAAACCACCAAAGTCTGCAGGTAGGGCAATTATAATAAAGCACTAATCCAGTATGACTATATAGCACTTGCAAGGGCTACAAGGACAAGCAGGAGGGTATACGAGGACAGTGAAAGAACAGTACCATTTGCAGATTGAAGGGCGACCCAGCAGACTGCGGAACCACATCCTTACCAACTAGTCCAAGTGGATAGACAGTCCAAGTACACACACACACACACACACTCTCTCTTTCTCAATTTCAATCCAATTTTTGTCTACACAACTCCAGCCTAATCAATGTCAAATTGTATAATTACAAGTTTTTATTCAATATTCAGTTTGGAACATTATACATAATTATATGATTATAACATTATCCATAATTACTCTATAATCTATAATTATGTTGAATAATCAGAAGGGCCTATAACTCATTACTTAAAATTTTTCAGCAACCATTATATTTAATCAGGATTAATCAATAATAACCTAAACGATAATTAAAATCGCTATAAATTATTATCATTGTTTAGGATCATTATTGACTATTACTGTAACGGTATTATTTCTATAGACAATTTTCTATAAGGATTGTAGATTATATTAAAAATATTTTCCCTATTTTATATTGCATAATTGATTGTCGATACTCTTCGGAAATTATGGATATAATTATGAAATTATCCAAATCAATTTTATTTTCTATGGCTGTCTTGTCTATAATTGGAATCTATAATCCAAATGTCTAACCCGTGAGATTTTTATGATAACATTTACCTTTAATTATTATTAGTGAATATAAATAACATTAAATGTGGCATATATGATCGATTACTTCAGATAGATCCAGTATGATACAAGTATTCATGATGTCTGAACATACCAGAGCACGAGTTTCGATCCTGTACTATACCTGGATGGTCGGGCTTTGTCAATACCAGTGTTCTATCCCAGTGACGAACAACGTCCTCTAATACAATAGATGTGTAACACTTACCCATCTTACGGGTTCACCATAGCCCGTGCTACATGGACACTTTGTTCTGAGTAGCTAAATCTAAAACAACAACTTACAATTCATTCTTAATGACGAGAGGCAATAAGGATGAAAATAACATTTACGAACGGACTTGCGAAGTAATTATCAAGAGAATGGTTGAAATATTGAACAATATTTTAGGTGTTAAGAGTTTGTAGTAGTTCACCAGCACTGAGTAATCATTCGCTTGCTGGCTACAAGGTTATAACAAGCAGAGTTATGACTCTGCTCAAGGTTGAACAAGCAACAAATTTTAAGCTATTCTCCGATAACTATCTACGGGCTCACCATAGCCCGTGTTACTTGGAACTTTTTGTTCCAGGTAGCGAATCTAACAATAACAGCTATTCTCCACCCGTCTGTCATCATTAATAACAAGAAGTCAATTTTACATTATTAATTCATATTGGTTCAGCAGGCCAGCGTTCGACTCGCGGTACGGCGACTTCTGAAAAATTAGACGGTTCGCAAATCTCCAGTCACACGAAGGAAATCAGCTTTACCTGTCTCACTCGCTCTGCGGAAGTTAGTCGAGACTGGCAAATGGGTTCGTTTAAGTGCCTCTCGTCCCAGCACACTGTCACTGCCCATTTCTTTACTGCAGACTTTTGTACATAAAGAAAAGCTGTACTAACAACTTTTCAATGTTGACCAGGCCATACACTAGAAAGTGAAGGGACGACGACGTTTCGGTTAGTCCTGGACCATTCTCAAGTCGGACTTGAGAATGGTCCAGGACGGACCGAAACGTCGTCGTCCCTTCACTTTCAAGTGTGTGGTCTGGTCAACATACTTCAGCCACGTTATTGTGACTCATCGCCTGCACTTTTCAATGTTCTCTTTTCACCGTTTAACAGATTTAAAAACTTTCAGGAAACTGAACAACTAAAATATAAAGAGATATAACAGAACACAATGAACATTTAGGCCTAATAACAATAATCAAAGCTTAAATGATAATACCCTTTAGGCCTAACACCACCGAGCAGCGTGAGAGGTTGTCCACAGAAAGCGTGAAGCAGTGTAGCCAATTACACGTGTCCAGCACTTAACATCACCGGTGACGTCACTGTCAAGAATGTTGCTGAATCAGGGGATCGATGGAGGGCAGCGCAGTGTTTTCTAGTGTGGCGCGCACTAAGAGAAACAAAGGTGTACATGAGAGCTTGTACACCACCCGGGCTCACCAGTTAGACTCCCACCACCACTAAGTCAATCGTTAGGGCTTTCGTATCATTTAGCACAATTACAAACGGGTAATATTTTTATCTGAAGACCTTTCAATTCATCGTACAAACTGGTACGAAACGGAATTAAGCATTAAAGGATTTTGAGAGAAGACGATTGGAGCGGTGGAGGTGTGTCATGGTCATACGCAGTGGTCGAGGTGAGGTATGTGCTGTGGGGCGGGGCGGGGCGGGGCTCCTGCTAGGCAAGGAGCGGGCGGAGGAGACATGGGGGTAGGATTTTTTAGCTGGTGCTAATTTTGGTCACCAACAAATTGTCAAATGTGCACATATATTTTTTGTACACACGAATAGCTGACATGTGCGAGGAAAGACGGACGACCATGGACGGACGGATGCACGCACATATATATACAAAACACACACACACCCCTCCAGAAAGAGTACCAGCTGAATTGGCCTGGTTAATAATGAGGCGACTCTTATCCTATAATGAGAAAAGCCATGTCCTCCAGATGGTCCAGTGGTGTAGGACTACAATGGTGTAGTACACTCTGCTGCCACACTGCTGTGAGGTGGCACTCTCCGGCGACACCTGCACATTCGTGTGTGTAGAGGTGGCATCCCCCACTACTGCTGCAGCAGCAGCAGCCCGTTATGACTCCCACCCCTGCCACAGGTGTGGTGTACACCTGTGTCTGGCCGCCACGCTCCTACCACACGTGTAGGGGGATTACCTTTGATGTCACAAGAGCCTTCTCACCGTCCAGGCCATCCCCTCCCCCCCCCCCCCCCATACAACTCTTACCGCGGTAAGGCTAAATACCAATCGCCACACACCATCTTGACAATTATAGTATCCCACGAGATTTAATTCTAACATCGGATTAACACAATAAAAAAAAACAATTACGAGATTTAGTAGTGGGCGACACGGCCAAGCCCAATCAACCAGGTAACCAGACCAGGAAGCCCACATGAACCGTCGTAAGGCATTCTGACAAACCCAAGTCCGCAATAGCAAGGTAACGTTACAACAAGGTGTAATGCAGATCCTCTCGCGTAAATCCCAATAATTCTAAAACATGTTATAACATGAATATTTGTTCTTAAAAATGTTCACTTCCAAGAGCAAACCAATAAATCTTTAATAACTCGTCAAAATGAGAATTATACAATTGACATTTTATTTTTACGATTATTCTTCCCTTAATTATTCAAAATGGAGTACTTTCTCAACAGTAAGGTAACATTAATGACAACCGTTAATTAGTTTACATACGTCAACTTGTAGCGCAGAGCCCGCTATTCCTGGCGACACGGCCAAGCCCAAGCCGGCGGCCGACCGCGCACCATGGAACATGCAGCAGCAGTCTTCCACAGAACACAACACGTTACACACACACTTAAATCTCCCCACACCGCTCACCTGAAGACCGAGGGGCGCCGTGCGCACGCTCACAAGCAACAGTCCTCTAGTGTGCAAGGTGAGGACAACAAGGGCGAGAGAACTTCAATACAAAAAGTGGGAGAGCCAGAGACGAGAAAGAAGGCCAGGCGAGTGTTGAATCGAAAATGGTGAAAGGATGATTACAGACACGCTAAATGAAGGGAAAATAATTATCAGGAGCATTAAGGCAGCAAGACCACGGAACTTTTGAGGTGAATACGAGGATATGGAGCTGGAATACGAGTACGCGGTGAAGGAACTGTGCACAACCATTTGGATCATCAGGGATCGAACGTAAAAGGCCTGCTCTTTTACCAAGTGGTAAAAGGCCGGAACAACAGAATAAATAAGACACTCGAAGGAAATTAGACTGGGTAATACTGCTTGTGGCCTACAAGATGAGCCAGCGTTGGAAAGGGGTAACTAGAGCACGAAGGAATTGTGTAGCACAACCTATACTACATTAACAAAGTACTGACGAGACTACAATATGCCGGACCAAGACACTAAAGTCAACAATGTTTTGGTTGGGATAGTCGAGCACGACCAACCCCAGACTAATGATTTGGCAACCTGTCCTCTCCCATAGTACTTCGTATTTCTCAGTACAAATCCCAACGGACAAAATATGATTTACTATAATTCACAACGGCTCGCAAAATTGACGGGCTGTCACGTTTTCTGTTAGTGGTCCTCGGTTAGGGTTCGGGCAATTTAGTACATAATTTTGATGACGTGCTGACAACTGGAGAGGCTGGGCTCGATTGGGAGAGATGGGGTGCAGAAGCTTACTGATCCACCCTTCCACCACTGTAGTTAATTCTGGCCCCTGTGACAGTCAATACTATAAATCACAGGAAGCAAACACCACCACGTACAAGTGTAATAATTATTATAGGGTGCAATAGCTGGTGGGAACGAGAGGGGTGGAGAGGAGCAGGGTGGTGTGGGTATTAGCTTGGCAAGGTCTGGACCCGAGCAGAACTGTGGGTGTGGCCAGGTCTGGACCCAAGCTGAACTGTGGGTGAGGCGGGGGCTGGAGGTGGGGCTGGCGGGGGCTGGTTGAGAAGGCTGGCGGGGGCCCGGCTGAGAGGGCTGGCAGGGGTGGGGGGGGAGGGGCGGGCTGGGATGGCACGAGTGGGGTGGGATATGGCAGGTGCATCACAGGAAGACAGTGGCGGGGACTCCACCCCACGGCCCCCCGAGAGACGGGAGCCTCACCCTACACATCCAGTATGACACCAACAAACTACGCAACATTCACATTACCAAAGTATGCATATAACAGGTTTCAAGGCAGAACTTGCTAACAAGGCTTGTCGGTACAGATCATATGTAAATGTTTGTAATAGGTTAACCCCAAAATCTTCGCTGCCC
The DNA here is from genome assembly GCF_040958095.1 of Procambarus clarkii. Taxonomy (NCBI): domain Eukaryota; kingdom Metazoa; phylum Arthropoda; class Malacostraca; order Decapoda; family Cambaridae; genus Procambarus; species Procambarus clarkii. Next base: position 17,671,632 of record NC_091207.1, on the reverse strand, counting down.
TGAGAAATTAACATTTAACTTATGGTAAATAAATAAACCCAAGAACACACTGAATTCACCGAATCCCAAGAAAGAGTTTTGTAGAAGACAAACATATAGGCAAGTGAAGAACACCTACTGGCCCACCATACTTTTACACGCTTGACACCCGGCCCACCAACGTCGGTGAATATAATGACCACCAGAGCAAAAACTGGTGTTAACCATGCAAATCATTAGATAATATACGTATCCTGTGTGTTAAGCTAGTCAAACTGTTAAGTCTATAAAACAGTAAAATTTAAGGAGAGTATAGAATACAATAGCCTACTAATGATACTATCTGACAACATATAGTGCTCATATGAGATAGCAAGAGCAGAGGGATATTGTAGAGATGGCAACAGCAGAGGAATATTGTACAGGACTAGCAAGAGCAGAGGAATATTGTACAGGACTAGCAAGAAAACAATGTTGTACAATGATAACAAAAAATACGTTGTACAGGGATAGTTTTTTTATTTCTTTATATTTAGTTATAATCGATGTGGTTTAAAATGCAAGCCATCAAATAAAAACATTAACAAAATATGAACTAAATAATGTAATGTCACTTAATTTTTAAATTCAATGTACGGCTATTAAGGAACAAATTATGTAATCAAATTAAGCAAATATTGTAATCTATTTTGTAACCATTTTAAGTTATAATAGAATACATAAAAGTTGTTAAAGTTAGATTAAAAAGTGATCTTTAGTATAAATATATTTTTTCTTATTCAATTATGTTTGCCCAAAGGTAATTCATTTGGGTAAATATATAATATTTTAGCTATTATTATTATTGCATATTATAACATGACAGTGATGCTACTTAAATCAATGTTGTTTCTCCTCATTATTGTGAAGCTAATACTATACCTTGTTTATCCTTAATTACTAAGAGTACTTTTGGCACGTATAGTTCTTTAAGGGACACCTATGTAACCTTCTATGGTATTATTGGTATTGTGACGTTTAGCTGACACACAACTCTCACAATTGTATTTAACAGATGTGTTGTGTTCCTCATAAAACAAATACAAATATGATGATGATTATCGACGATATTTTTAATTTGGGGAAATTTCCTTGTTTGATAACGTAACTGTCTGCCTTTGTGTATGGACACACAGCACGAATTTAGTCTATTTCTGAGGCTAGGTAGGCCTACAAGTAGGGACCTATGTGTACTACAGCCTATTGTTATACAACCTTGCAATCCGGCACAGAAATTCTTTCCTAAGTGATTAAAAAGTAGTTTGCTACAGACACCAAATTATACCATTAAATTATAATTAAAATATAAATACAAAATTCGTATGAAGCTGCCGTAACATACGGGTAAAACAGTGTGCTGGACACGTTGTGATCAAGTGGGGAACGCTTTCCAGACTGACCCAATCACAGAGCGTTTGAGAGTCCCCCAAACCTACTCCTGGCTGACCTCATTTGGACGCATATTGAAAGGCGAACAATGGAATGTATGTTTTGGAATGTTAAAATTTGAACTAAACTTATTTGCATTATGCACCTCTATGAGAAGATTTGTATAAACAAATGGTAGTTATACAAGCGTAATTTACAATTATATTTACACAAATTATACAAGTTCTTTTACTTAGTGATAATACTATAGGTATAATTAAATATCTACAAATTATATAAAAAATAATGTACAAATGAGAGGTATATAAACAATTTTAGCATATAAAAGACAGGTTTACGGTCCATAGCAATAGAAAACCTCATAGCCTATCTAAAGGTACACAATCACGGTAATAATGCTTAAATGTAGCCAGGATCATGAATTAGTTAAGAAAGCGTACGAGTCCCACACACATTTGCACACACACACACCTGTCACACTCTCTACCTCCCCTCTACAGCCCTTCCTTTCTCCACCATGACCCCTTTCTCTACTTCACAACCACTCACCCCACACAATATATACTACACCATCTCCCACATCAACCTACACCATTCAAATCAAACACCAGTGTTCCGAGGATTCCAATGAATCTGCTATGATCTATGATGCAATTTTCCAGCAGAATACAAGGTGAATAATAAAGGCAGGAAGGGGGTGTGGCACTTAAAAACTAAAGTAGAGGTTTAAGGAACCTACTGATATGTAATATAGAGGGGGATACACTACGTTACTGGTACAGACAGTAGGAGGAAAGGTATACTGGTTCTGGTAATATACAATCACAAAACGAAAGAACCCGACAGAAATAAAGCAACGCCAAGCATGAATATGAACTAGAGAGAACCGACCCTTGCACCCAACTTGAGTAAAACTGCTAATCATAGGGTTCTAAATCATGTTAGACTGGGAACCGAGAAAATGCTTAATAATTAGTGCAAGGATTTATATTTCTCATTTATGTTAATGACCTAACTACAGGGGTACAGTCCTACATGTCTGTACTGCACTTGGAGGCTACAAAATTAATGAGGAAACTATTAAGAGATAAATGTTACTCGAAGATAATTATTCTAGACAAGCTTCAGAGTTGGTTTGAGGAATGACTACCGGATTTCAACACTACAGTGTAATATGTGTAAATTTATTACAATTTTTCACAGGTGATAAGGCCAGCAGGACTACACAATTAAGGATACTACTAGAGGAAACAAAAATGATCCAGTAGCAGATAAAAAACAAAGTAACTCCAAAGACACAAAGAGGATAACATTAACACCATACTCTAAACTAGCGAACAGATCGGCAACCAGGCATGTTAATAGTAAGATATTCAGATAACATTACCACCTACGCCACACCAGTCCTTGACTATGGCAGCCCCATCGTGGATCCCATGCCTCAAGAAGCATACAAGAAAAGGAAATGTTCCAAATAGAAGCCAATAAAACAAGAGGACATGGACAGAAGCTTTAGAAAAACATGAGCCAGATGTTTGTTTTTTTAGTGTAACAATACTAGAGGAAAATGGGTTGATTTAAAAGGAGCAGGTTGAAACCAACTTCATGTAAAACTTCAAAAGTAGATTGAAGATATTATATTAGACAACTGGCGTCTGCTGGGATCAAAGAGCTGAACCAATATACTGCTAGTACAAATTGGCGAGGATAGACACACAGACAAAATAGCTGGCCATTAGTGTAATGATGACCCCTCACAAATAGGTGATGGGTCAAGGGCTGTTTACACCGTATATTGATGTTGGCAGCTGCCGTTGCCGTGGACAATCAATTACCCGAAAACTAACACTCCCACAAGAGGTTCGCAGGAACGCCAGGAAGATAAATGGTCAAAAGCATCTCTGATTCCGATCCTTGACCTTCCCAACGAGCTATATAAATTACCCTTAGAAAATATCTTATAAACATTTAACGAATTAAATGACTTCTAGCTAGATCTACCAAAATTTTGGTTATTCAGCATACCACTAGACCTGCAGCTTCCCATTTCTGAAAACGCCTAAATAATTGGTACGTGGAAAGCGTATAGCTCCGACAACCGCACTGATCCAAGAATGTAGTTATTAAGCAACACGCAGTAACGCACCACAGCTCCCATGACGAAACGGTCAGATGATTCTGCACAATAATGAAAAGCTCTACCGTCACATCCGGCCTGAGAGGAGGGGGGAGGGGACTGGCTTCCGCAGCTTACGTATTAGCAAATAGTGCCATCACCTCTCGCCTAATCCTTCCAAACTAATCCACATGCGCAACCATACACATGACATAATATACCACCCAATGTGTACGAGTACACCCGTTGTTGTTTTAGATTCAGCTACTCTGAACAGAAAGTTCCAAGTAGCACGGACTATGGCGAGTCCGTTATGGACTTACCTGGCACAGGAGCGGGGCTGTAACTTGCCGAGTACACCCGAGGAAACGAGATGATATAACAACAGTAGAGATACGACAAGAGTGGAACAAGCAGGTGGGTGGAGGCAGGGATGGGGCAGGAAGTTGTGGCGCCACGCACCTCACCCTCAACCCCAAACTAGGCTGTTGCTACTAAATTTTGTCTTACCATTAACATCAGTATTAAAATTAAGTTAACGTTAACAATTTGCTGGAATTTCATTAAAATATAAAAACTAGCCAGTGAAAATAAGATATTATCAACAGGAAACCAATGACCATGAGCTACACGTCCTATCCTTAATGCAATACATTGTACTACAGAATATCTAATATAGCATTAGTAGCAATTATGAAAATACCATCATGACGTGCCATGCTAAAACGGAAAGTTGTAATCAACAAAATTAAGATGACCGTTACAATTAGAATTTCACACCACAGAAATTCTAAGGTGCATTAGAGTATTTTCAGTACTTCAGAGTTTATAATAAGTGGAATTGACGTACTGTATAAAGACCAGTTTCTATTCAGAACTTGGTATTACAATCTAGGAATATCCAATAGCCTAGTGACCGAGTCCTTTAATATACTATTTTATGTGGATGGTAGCCTCACATCGCATGCCTAGACAACCCATAGAAGAGCAACTTTTTGTATACAATCTGTATACAATGCAATATTTTAAGACATTAATTATCAAGATATATAACAATAGCCTACGTCACACAAACGACAATATGCGTCACACTTAAAATTAATAATAACTTAGCGATTTATCAAGCCACTCAACCTATTCTATATATATTAACATCCCAAAACAATGACTTAAGAATTAAATTATGACCCAAACTTCGATTCATTCCAAGTTATCCATAACTAATTTTAAACATTAAAATTTGAATAATTAATACATTCCTAAATTAAATTTAAAAAAAAAATCTAACAAAATGCACACATTGTAAATACAGCATTCAACAATGACCCAGCCTAAAACTTGCAATATAACCAGTAAATGAATTACTGCATTTTCCTGCTCTAGTACTCTGTATTCCTACCTTTAAGGCATTACAAACGTGGTCCCTGAACCGCTTGCCACGGGGAACTGTTCACCCTCAACTTTACAAATATATTCAATAACGTTATTGAAACTTAATGCTTAAATAACTATACCACAATACAAACATTGTCTAATTGCAACATACTCTCGAGCTTTGATGTGCTTTTGATATACAGGAGAGAAACAAAATACAAATTCAAGCATGTAGAAAATTCTTGACAAAAGGTTATTCACGAAGTTGTAAATTTTTTAGTGTAAACATTACACAAATTATTAATCAAGTTAGTTTAAAACATTTTTTTCCATTATAAATTCTTGTTATATAGATATTATAATTTATGATATTAGGTCATTATATTCTACACTAAGATATTATTCTATGTATAATTACATTACACCAATGTTGAAGACATTTCGTAGCTCACTTTAGTCTGTACAGTTTGCAGCAAACTCTCACTATTGTGGTCTTGGGTTATTAGCTACACTCAACTATCCTTTAGTATATCAGAAACGTCTAGTTTAAGAACTCTTAACTCAGTAGTGAAGAAAACCACGTCGCTCCCTGCCAGAGGAGCAAGGGGGGGGGGGGGGGGAGTGCAGGAAAGCACTCCCTGTAAGAGGAGGAGGGGGGGGGTTGCAGGCAGGCACTCCCTGCCATAGGATGAGGGGGGGGGGTACAGGCGGGGTGGTGCATGTAGGAAGCAGAGATTGGGATGGACGTGCTCCTTGCAGTTAGCAGAGATTGGGATGGACGTGCTCCTTGCAGTTAGCAGATTGGGATGGACGTGCTCCTTGTAGTTAGCAGAGATTGGGATGGACGTGCTCCTTGCAGTTAGCAGAGATTGGGATGGACGTGCTCCTTGCAGTTAGCAGAGATTGGGATGGACGTGCTCCTTGCAGTTAGCAGAGATTGGGATGGACGTGCTCCTTGCAGTTAGCAGAGATTGGGATGGACGTGCTCCTTGCAGTTAGCAGAGATTGGGATGAACGTGCTCCTTGCAGTTAGCAAAGATTGGGATGGACGTGCTCCTTGCAGTTAGCAAAGACTGGGATAGCCGTGCTCCTTGCAGTTAGCAAAGACTGGGATAGCCGTGCTCCTTGCAGTTAGCAAAGACTGGGATAGCCGTGCTCCTTGCAGTTAGCAAAGATTGGGATAGCCGTGCTCCTTGCAGTTAGCAAAGATTGGGATGGACGTGCTCCTTGCAGTTAGCAAAGATTGGGATGGACGTACTCCTTGCAGTTAGCAAAGATTGGGATGGACGTGCTCCTTGCAGTTAGCAAAGATTGGGATGGACGTGATCCTTGCAGTTAGCAAAGATTGGGATGGACGTGCTCCGTGCAGTTAGCAAAGATTGGGATGGACGTGCTCCGTGCAGTTAGCAAAGATTGGGATGGACGTGCTCCGTGCAGTTAGCAAAGATTGGGATGGACGTGCTCCGTGCAGTTAGCAAAGATTGGGATGGACGTGCTCCGTGCAGTTAGCAAAGATTGGGATGGACGTGCTCCGTGCAGTTAGCAGAGATTGGGATGGACGTGCTCCTTGCAGTTAGCAGAGATTGGGATGGACGTGCTCCTTGCAGTTAGCAGAGATTGGGATGGACGTGCTCCTTGCAGTTAGCAGAGATTGGGATGGACGTGCTCCTTGCAGTTAGCAGAGATTGGGATGGACGTGCTCCTTGCAGTTAGCAGAGATTGGGATGGACGTGCTCCTTGCAGTTAGCAGAGATTGGGATGGACGTGCTCCTTGCAGTTAGCAGAGATTGGGATGGACGTGCTCCTTGCAGTTAGCAGAGATTGGGATGGACGTGCTCCTTGCAGTTAGCAGATTGGGATGGACGTGCTCCTTGTAGTTAGCAGAGATTGGGATGGACGTGCTCCTTGCAGATAGCAGAGATTGGGATGGACGTGCTCCTTGCAGCTAGCAGAGATTGGGATGGACGTGCTCCTTGCAGATAGCAGAGATTGGGATGGACGTGCTCCTTGCAGATAGCAGAGATTGGGATAGCCGTGCTCCTTGCAGTTAGCAAAGATTGGGATAGCCGTGCTCCTTGCAGTTAGCAAAGATTGGGATAGCCGTGCTCCTTGCAGTTAGCAAAGATTGGGATAGCCGTGCTCCTTGCAGTTAGCAAAGATTGAGATAGCCGTGCTCCTTGCAGTTAGCAAAGATTGGGATAGCCGTGCTCCTTGCAGTTAGCAAAGATTGGGATAGCCGTGCTCCTTGCAGTTAGCAGAGATTGGGATAGCCGTGCGCCTTGCAGTTAGCAAAGATTGGGATAGCCGTGCTCCTTGCAGTTAGCAAAGATTGGGATAGCCGTGCGCCTTGCAGTTAGCAAAGATTGGGATAGCCGTGCGCCTTGCAGTTAGCAAAGATTGGGATAGCCGTGCGCCTTGCAGTTAGCAAAGATTGGGATAGCCGTGCGCCTTGCAGTTAGCAAAGATTGGGATAGCCGTGCGCCTTGCAGTTAGCAAAGATTGGGATAGCCGTGCGCCTTGCAGTTAGCAAAGATTGGGATAGCCGTGCGCCTTGCAGTTAGCAAAGATTGGGATAGCCGTGCGCCTTGCAGTTAGCAAAGATTGGGATAGCCGTGCGCCTTGCAGTTAGCAAAGATTGGGATAGCCGTGCTCCTTGCAGTTAGCAAAGATTGGGATAGCCGTGCTCCTTGCAGTTAGCAAAGATTGGGATAGCCGTGCTCCTTGCAGTTAGCAAAGATTGGGATAGCCGTGCTCCTTGCAGTTAGCAAAGATTGGGATAGCCGTGCGCCTTGCAGTTAGCAAAGATTGGGATAGCCGTGCTCCTTGCAGTTAGCAAAGATTGGGATAGCCGTGCTCCTTGCAGTTAGCAAAGATTGGGATAGCCGTGCTCCTTGCAGTTAGCAAAGATTGGGATAGCCGTGCTCCTTGCAGTTAGCAAAGATTGGGATAGCCGTGCTCCTTGCAGTTAGCAAAGATTGGGATAGCCGTGCTCCTTGCAGTTAGCAAAGATTGGGATAGCCGTGCTCCTTGCAGTTAGCAAAGATTGGGATAGCCGTGCTCCTTGCAGTTAGCAAAGATTGGGATAGCCGTGCTCCTTGCAGTTAGCAAAGATTGGGATGGACGTGCTCCTTGCAGTAAGCAAAGATTGGGATGGACGTGCTCCTTGCAGTAAGCAAAGATTGGGATGGACGTGCTCCTTGCAGTTAGCAAAGATTGGGATGGACGTGCTCCTTGCAGTTAGCAAAGATTGGGATGGACGTGCTCCTTGCAGTTAGCAAAGATTGGGATGGACGTGCTCCTTGCAGTTAACAGAGATTGGGATGGACGTGCTCCTTGCAGTTAACAGAGATTGGGATGGACGTGCTCCTTGCAGTTAGCAGAGATTGGGATGGACGTGCTCCTTGCAGTTAGCAGAGATTGGGATGGACGTGCTCCTTGCAGTTAGCAGAGATTGGGATGGACGTGCTCCTTGCAGTTAGCAGAGATTGGGATGGACGTGCTCCTTGCAGTTAGCAGAGATTGGGATGGACGTGCTCCTTGCAGTTAGCAGAGATTGGGATGGACGTGCTCCTTGCAGTTAGCAGAGATTGGGATGGACGTGCTCCTTGCAGTTAGCAGAGATTGGGATGGACGTGCTCCTTGCAGTTAGCAGAGATTGGGATGGACGTGCTCCTTGCAGATAGCAGAGATTGGGATGGACGTGCTCCTTGCAGATAGAGATTGGGATGGACGTGCTCCTTGCAGATAGCAGAGATTGGGATGGACGTGCTCCTTGCAGATAGCAGATTGGGATGGACGTGCTCCTTGCAGATAGAGATTGGGATGGACGTGCTCCTTGCAGATAGAGATTGGGATGGACGTGCTCCTTGCAGATAACAGATTGGGATGGACGTGCTCCTTGCAGATAGAGATTGGGATGGACGTGCTCCTTGCAGATAGAGATTGGGATGGACGTGCTCCTTGCAGATAGAGATTGGGATGGACGTGCTCCTTGCAGATAACAGATTGGGATGGACGTGCTCCTTGCAGATAGCAGAGATTGGGATAGCCGTGCTCCTTGCAGATAGCAGAGATTGGGATAGCCGTGCTCCTTGCAGTTAGCAAAGATTGGGATAGCCGTGCTCCTTGCAGTTAGCAAAGATTGGGATAGCCGTGCTCCTTGCAGTTAGCAAAGATTGGGATGGACGTGCTCCTTGCAGTTAGCAAAGATTGGGATGGACGTGCTCCTTGCAGTTAGCAAAGATTGGGATGGACGTGCTCCTTGCAGTTAGCAAAGATTGGGATGGACGTGCTCCTTGCAGTTAGCAAAGATTGGGATGGACGTGCTCCTTGCAGTTAGCAAAGATTGGGATGGACGTGCTCCTTGCAGGAAGCAGAGATTGGGATGGACGTGCTCCTTGCAGGAAGCAGAGATTGGGATGGACGTGCTCCTTGCAGGAAGCAGAGATTGGGATGGACGTGCTCCTTGCAGGAAGCAGAGATTGGGATGGACGTGCTCCTTGCAGGAAGCAGAGATTGGGATGGACGTGCTCCTTGCAGGAAGCAGAGATTGGGATGGACGTGCTCCTTGCAGGAAGCAGAGATTGGGATGGACGTGCTCCTTGCAGGAAGCAGAGATTGGGATGGACGTGCTCCTTGTAGGAAGCAGAGATTGGGATGGACGTGCTCCTTGTAGGAAGCAGAGATTGGGATGGACGTGCTCCTTGTAGGAAGCAGAGATTGGGATGGACGTGCTCCTTGCAGTTAGCAGAGATTGGGATGGACGTGCTTGTAGGAAGCAGAGATTGGGATGGACGTGCACCTTGTCGGAAGGTTTCTCTTAAGGGTAAAAGTGTGTAAAGAAAGCAAGAGATTTATACCAGTGTAGGAAGCGTGGGAAATAATACTGGAGTGGTGAAGAAAAGATAGAAAAGTAGTGACAGAGAAAAAGTAGTCACAGAGGAAAAGTAGTGATCCTCTGAGGGCAAGAGGGAACAATCTCGAGTAAAAGAGCAGAGCCTATTGCAAAATATGTTCAATAAGTACATGTGCGTAAAGAGTGAAAGGGTGGCAGTGGGAGGTCCACCATGGGAGACTGGGGGTTGGCAGGGCATGGATGGCGAGAGACCCGAATCCAAGCTAAACTGGATTTCGGACAAATACCATTTATCAAGCCTAACAGATCTGATATTACACCCTTGGTTAGGTTTGTTGCTTATTTTTGGGGTTCCTTCATACCAATAAAGGCGAGTTAGACATGCGATAATATTGCTCTCAGGACGTACGGAAATTAAATTAACACGACAGATACAGATTAAAAATTGTGTGAAAATTAGTTAGGGAACAAAAATATTTAAAATAAGGGGTTCAGAGGACATGGGTTGGGCCAGCTATAAGTATATTGTACACTTATTTGAACTGGAAATGGTACAAAACAGGATAATTATAATATAGATACTTCCTTACACCTGAAGCAGCTCCAGCAGGGTGTTGGCCAACACTGACGAGATGTGAAACGGTGACATACATTAACAAGTCTGTTCATTATTTGTAAAAGCCAAATTGTGATATAGGCTCTGCACGACATATACTAGTAAGTACGTTAACTTTGCCTAACAGTAATATTAACAATTCTTTCACAACTAAACACGCGTACCTAACATTGTACCAACTTATTAACAGTGCACACAAGACGAAGCAAACTACCGTAGTCCCATTTGCATTATTTTGGTAAGTCACAAGCCTAACACAAATCTATGCGTCAGAGGCTTTATCAGCCTTAAATTTATATTTCAGCTGTAAAGTAAATTAACAAAGAGTTGCTATAGATTGCATCATCAAACTATAAACTTCCGCAATTTGGCTAGCAGTATATGGTAAACTGGTTAATTAAAATTTTAGGAAAATTATAGACATGTTTACGAGAATTACAAAATAGTCAATGTATAACATTACACAAATCAAATATCAATCTGTCGTTTAAAAAAAACACTGGTATAATTTGAAATTTTCCTGTACCCGTGAATAGCCTAATGACAACTTCCAAATTCATTCAACATTTCCAGACCACAAAATTTGTTCTTTACAGTGACTTAACTTTACGCGTAGTAATATTTATGATTGACCATGATACTGCCCCACTCAAAGTAAAACTACTAATCACTGATAAACATGATTCAAACCGTAGTTTTTCTTTTTGCGTTTCCATTTGAATAACCCACACGAGTCAAGGACTAGCCGGTTGGCTAGCCATTTATTGAAGGCCGTAGTTTCATATCCTTGAACAAACTTCCCAGAGATTGGCTAGTAGCACGTAAAATACTTCTGTGAATTCTTACACTGTGAATTCTATCAACAGATGCTCTCGCACAACACATTCATTAAGAAGGCAAGTATACATAAAAACTAGATCGTCGTAGCCTAATTTTGTACACTAAAAACGTGGATTTGCTATATATCCACATGGAATTCTACTTCTTAAAGTCATTTCTCATTTGTCAACAACGGAAATTCCTCTGCGTCAAACAAGCACCAGTAAACTATCAAATGACAACACACGCTTGACGTACAAGAAACAAAAAAAAATTTCGTAATTCATTTTGGCCCTGGCTATTGTAGTGCAGAATATCTTCAGTCTACATCGATTTCCGCAGCCTTACATAACCTTATTGTGTGCCCCGTGCAGCCATCTTGTTACTTGTTCACACCTCGCGTTCATTTCAGTTTTTTCCTGAAACAACTGACTTAACAGCAACTACTATAGGTTTTAAACCTAGTCCTACTAGTTTATGTGACTAAACTAATCAGCAACTTGTATAATTACATAAAGATCAGTGAAGGTGGAGAATGCCGCCAACCTGCCCACGCCGCCACCTCCCCCCACACCCCCCATCCCGACAACTTTAGTCACTAGGGAAATGCAAATTGTAAACGGTCAGAACACATACTTAACAAAATGCAATATTCCCGATTTTATTCGTTTAAAATACCGAAGAATTTGCAATTTCAAGAAGCGTGCTCCGAGCCAGAAGCACTAAAAAAGGAGAACATTTTATAAACGATTTACCTTCGGCTACGATGGAAGTCTAACTAACCAGCTATATCTAACCACCCTTGCAGCGACTACTAAACAGGCTCTCAGGGGAGTTAACTACCGTGGGTGTGAGCCCAGGTAAGGGCCCCGTACTGATCCCGTCCTGACACACCACCATACCCCACACTGGCCGCCTACAGGAGCCTCCACAACTGGCTATATAATATTCCGGGTGGCGTTGAGGTCTTGCAAATGGCGCAGCTCTCTCGATCTCTTATTACTCGCCAAATATATCTAATGCTCCATCAGCGGGTTAGTCCTGGCTAAGATTTACAACGAGTCACTTAATAAAAGTTTCTCACGAGTACACTTGTATTTGATCTTGCGAGAGAACACGCAAATCTCCCTCAAACACCCAACGAGGTCCATTGTCGCCAAAACTCGCAGAATTGCTCAACGAGACACTTGGATTCTTCGCTAGCAACACAAAACACGCAGAATTCTGAGCAAAGTGACAATCCTCGGACTTAATTCTCAATATTTTTGAGTACAGTTGTGGTGTAAGACTGACCTCCTCTTCAGCAGCTGCTGTGTTCACGGAGTCCATGCTCTGGGAGAGTGCGTTGCTGTTCTCCATGGTCACGCTGGTCATCGTGCTGTGCGCTGTGCTATTGTGTGGTGCTCGCTGTGTGGTACAGGGAGGAGGAGAGGATGAAAAGAAGAAATAAAGTCACAGAAACGTAAGGACGTGACTTCCTCGCTTCACCCACACACACGGACTGCCGGAGATAGCGGCCGGGAACTCAGGTGTGCGGACCGTGACGTCACCTCGCCCCGCCTACCGCCCCGCGAGGGAACTGGAGTTGGGTGGATTACCTGCCGGAACACTTTCCTATTGTTTTCTTACTTGCGCACTTCCTACTCTTTCTTTGTTAATAAGCCCCCAGTATCTCCCACAACTTAATAGCCGGGCACTTAAAGCTGGATAATAACCTAATATTAGCAGTGAATTGACCGTTGGATTGTATTGAGTAGGCGGGGTCAGGATGTAGAGGAGATAGGCGCCGCCCCTCCAGGTAGAGGCAGTGGGGGGGAGAGGAGCTGCAGGGGTCACAGCCCCACCTGGCCTGAGCTATGAGCCCTGGCGGCCCACCCTTCGATCCACGCCCCATGCTACGTGGCATACCACCTCTGGCCCAATGGCTTTATGAGGCGGGTATAATATGTGGCGCGCTCCACCACTCTACTCCATTATTCAGAGCGGTTTGTTGGGCCTGTGAGTGCCTTGCTCATGTCACAGGTCAGATATCCACTGACGTACCAGTTTTCAATAGACACACCAGTGTAGATATCCCAAATTACACCAAACGAGGAGCTCCTGGACGCCAGATCCCCGCCAAAACTACAATCATAGTTATGGGTCATACCAAGCTACGCTCTACCAGGGTTACCATCATGCCTACTCCTGCCGAGCCGTCAGCCATTGTGGCGTAATATTCCACTCCTATTTCGTCCACTTAAAAAACCATTCTGTTTCTCGGTACTCCTTCCCGCCTCGTGTCGCACGGGAGGACTCGCCCAGGTGCCCACGCGAATATTAATCCTAATTATTGTGCATTATATTCGGACCCGTTTCTTGGGGGCTGTGGAGCCACCACCAAGCTTACGCCCTACACACCTTCATCACCCACACGTGTCACAGTTGCTAGTGAACCACTACAGTCACTAGTGAACCATTAGTCACTAGAGAATCACTACAGTCACTAGTGAACCACTACAGTCACTAGTGAGCCATCACAGTCACTAGTGAGCCATCACAGTCACTAGTGAGCCATTACAGTCACTAGTGAGCCATCACAGTCACTAGTGAACCACCACAGTCACTAGTGAACCATTACAGTCACTAGTGAACCACTACAGTCACTAGTGAACCACCACAGTCACTAGTGAACCACCACAGTCACTAGTGAACCACCACAGTCACTAGTGAACCACCACAGTCACTAGTGAACCACCACAGTCACTAGTGAACCACCACAGTCACTAGTGAACCACCACAGTCACTAGTGAACCATTACAGTCACTAGTGAACCACTACAGTCACTAGTGAACCACCACAGTCACTAGTGAACCACCACAGTCACTAGTGAACCACCACAGTCACTAGTGAACCACCACAGTCACTAGTGAGCCATCACAGTCACTAGTGAACCACCACAGCCACTAGTGAACCACTACAGTCACTAGTGAGCCATCACAGTCACTAGTGAGCCATCACAGTCACTAGTGAGCCATCACAGTCACTAGTGAACCACCACAGTCACTAGTAAGCCATCACAGTCACTAGTGAACCACTACAGTCACTAGTGAACCACTACAGTCACTAGTGAACCACCACAGTCACTAGTGAACCACTACAGTCACTAGTGAACCACTACAGTCACTAGTGAACCACTACAGTCACTAGTGAACCACCACAGTCACTAGTGAACCACCACAGTCACTAGTGAACCACCACAGTCACTAGTGAACCACCACAGTCACTAGTGAGCCATCACAGTCACTAGTGAACCACTACAGTCACTAGTGAACCACTACAGTCACTAGTGAACCACCACAGTCACTAGTGAACCACCACAGTCACTAGTGAACCACCACAGTCACTAGTGAACCACCACAGTCACTAGTGAACCACCACAGTCACTAGTGAACCACCACAGTCACTAGTGAACCACCACAGTCACTAGTGAACCACCACAGTCACTAGTGAACCACCACAGTCACTAGTGAGCCATCACAGTCACTAGTGAACCACTACAGTCACTAGTGAACCACTACAGTCACTAGTGAACCACTACAGTCACTAGTGAACCACTACAGTCACTAGTGAACCACCACAGTCACTAGTGAACCACTACAGTCACTAGTGAACCACTACAGTCACTAGTGAACCACTACAGTCACTAGTGAACCCCTTCGGTCATTTGTAAACCACAAACGTGCCTAAGATATCACAAGGAATCACTAGGTTACCAGAGCTGCCATTATGAAGCCATCAAATTAAAAATTGTAACATTGCACCCTAGGACTACAAGTTACTAAGGCACCACAACACAGTCACTAGGGCACAGCAACACAGTCACTAGGGCACAACAACACAGTCAGCAGGACACAGTTACCAGGACAACATAGCCAGCAGCGAAAAATAATACATATACACAACAACATACATCACCACAATACAGTTGGAGATCACAACATAGTCATTAGAGCAACTCAAAAACATTCACAAAGTACAAAGGAGAGAGAGAGAGAGAAAGTGAGAGAGTGAGAGTGAGAGAGAGTTCGAGCGCCACACGGGTGGGACACGAACAAGGGGACACAGGTGGAAGCTGAGTACCCAAATGAGCCACAGAGACGTCAGAAAGAACTTTTTTCAGTGTCAGAGTAGTTAACAGGTGGAATGCATTAAGCAGTGATGTGGTGGAGGCTGACTCCATACACAGTTTATAATGTAGATATGATAGAGCCCAGTAGGCTCAAGAACCTGTACACCAGTTGATTGACAGTTGAGAGGCGGGACCAAAGAGCTAGAGCTCAACCCCCGCAAGCACAAGCACGCGCGTCCACTTGCTTGCTCCCCCCTCCCTCCCACACACACACACACACACACACCACGCCATGTTCAACACCTGCTTGACTCCCAAACACCGCACCACACCGCCTCGCCTCACCACCTTCCATACCGCCACTCCTCGCCGCCTAAACCCAAATTTCTTCTCTATCGCTCTTAGCAAATCTGCGCATGTGATTTGCTAAGTGAACCACTACAGTTCACTTAGCAGGTAGGTAAACACAGGCAGTTCCTAGCCTGTGTTTACCTACCCCTAGCCTGTGTTGTACACTGAGGCGGGAGTATAGCACATAAGGCGGCAGGACACACACACATGGAGATATGACAGTGACATCCACAACACTGAGGGGCAGCTGACAGGGTGGACTATGGCAAGGATTTCTATAACTATGGGGATACTGGTAGACAGGCGGAGGCCTGGCAGGACGTGGTCTACAGGGGAACCTTCAGGAGTTCCGGTAATGAGGTCATTCAGAACACTGTAACCATCTACACCTGTACCTACCTGTCTGTCAAGTGCCTGAGACCGATTCTAAAGTATGCGGCCCTTGACATGAATTCTCCACCTCAAGCATAGAGCTTCAGCGTATTAAGAACAGCGCCTCAGTGTTTCAAGCGCTCAGTCAAACACAAGGCATCAGTGTATCAAGCACAGCGCCTCGGTGTTTAACGCAGAGCGCTTCAGTGTATAGCGCACAGTGATTCAATGGAAGCCTGGTCGTTAGGGCTGGGACGCTGCTCATTCTGGAAGAGCGGCTCCGTTACCAGCGGATCTGTGTGGCAGCTCTACTGGCAAGGCTGTCAAAGTCACCCTGCTGGAACACGGGGTCATGTGGTGGCTGAGGGCCCCTACAGCGGTAGTCACCCTGCTGGAACACGGGGTCACGTGGTGGCTGAGGGGCCCCTACAGCGGTAGTCACCTACTGGAACACGGGGTCACGTGGTGGCTGAGGGGCCCCTACAGCGGTAGTCACCTAGTGGAACACGGGGTCACGTGGTGGCTGAGGGCCCCTACAGCGGTAGTCACCCTGCTGGAACACGGGGTCACGTGGTGGCTGAGGGGCCCCTACAGCGGTAGTCACCCTGCTGGAACACGGGGGTCACGTGGTGGCTGAGGGCCCCTACAGCGGTAGTCACCCTGCTGGAACACGGGGTCACGTGGTGGCTGAGGGGCCCCTACAGCGGTAGTCACCCTGCTGGAACACGGGGTCACGTGGTGGCTGAGGGCCCCTACAGCGGTAGTCACCCTGCTGGAACACGGGGTCACGTGGTGGCTGAGGGCCCCTACAGCGGTAGTCACCCTGCTGGAACACGGGGTCACGTGGTGGCTGAGGGCCCCTACAGCGGTAGTCACCCTGCTGGAACACGGGGTCACGTGGTGGCTGAGGGCCCCTACAGCGGTAGTCACCCTGCTGGAACACGGGGTCACGTGGTGGCTGAGGGCCCCTACAGCGGTAGTCACCCTGCTGGAACACGGGGTCACGTGGTGGCTGAGGGCCCCTACAGCGGTAGTCACCCTGCTGGAACACGGGGTCACGTGGTGGCTGAGGGCCCCTACAGCGGCAGGACGTGGTGGATGGGAGTGGCCAGCACGGTGGCACGGAGCGGCTGGAAGTATCAGAACAGCAGAGTTAAGTTGACTTACACGGACACTGATACAGACCACTGTGGTACTCTTCGCCATGAGCCTATTAGCCCTGGGTACTGGACGGTGCCCGGGGGTAATCTCTCTCCCCTCCCCCACATTCCACCCCTCTACTCCCCCCCACAACCCTCGTCTTCCCTCACCGTCCCCGCTCCCCCTTCTCTACCCAGTCCGGCCTCCAACCTCGAACAGACAGATATTTCCATATATATACAGAAGGGGTACCCGGTTGCACCCGGGTCTCTTTCTCTCTTCCCAAATCTTTAACCAACTTTCCATTCCCCCTTCGTCCGCTCCCCTTGGCCCCCCCCCCCCCCCCCCCGCTTCCCCCTTTCTCTCATAACATTTATTAAAAATCACTGTTGAGTATGTGTGTATATAACCTCCATGTTGAGTGTGTATAACATACGCGTTATACACATACTGGAAGCTGTGTCTCACAGGCGCGACACATTCCCTGGGGCTTCTTACCTGCACATGAATTTCTCTTGTTTGCTTAGTAGAGCCGAGATGTGTATGGTAAACTCTCCACATCCTCTACATTCATATTTTTAACACGAGGATTATATAGAGTCGCTTTTTGTTGAGCTGGCGTTTGTAGCCATATAAACCTGCCCGAGTGTAGGTGTGGACATGGGGCCAGGCAGCGAGTGTGGGTGTGAACATGGGGCCAGGCAGCGAGTGTAGGTGTGGACATGGGGCCAGGCAGCGAGTGTAGGTGTGGACATGGGGCCAGGCAGCGAGTGTAGGTGTGGACATGGGGCCAGGCAACAAGTGTAGGTGTGGACATGGGGCCAGGCAGCGAGTGTAGGTATGGACATGGGGCCAGGCAGCGAGTGTAGGTGTGGTCATGGGGCCAGACAGCAAATGTAGGTGTGGACATGGGACCAGGCAGCGAGTGTAGGTGTGGCCATGGGGCCAGGCAACAAGTGTAGGTGTGGACATGGGGCCAGACAGCACGTGTAGATGTGGCCATGGGGCCAGACAGCAAGTGTAGGTGTGGTCATGGGGCCAGACAGCAAGTGTAGGTGTGGACATGGGACCAGGCAGCGAGTGTAGGTGTGGACATGGGACCAGGCAGCGAGTGTAGGTGTGGACATGGGGCCAGACAGCGAGTGTAGGTGTGGACATGGGGCCAGGCAGCGAGTGTAGGTGTGGCCATGGGGCCAGGCAGCGAGTGTAGGTGTGGACATGGGGCCAGGCAGCGAGTGTAGGTGTGGACATGGGGCCAGACAGCAAGTGTAGGTATGGCCATGGGGCCAGGCAGCGAGTGTAGGTGTGGACATGGGGCCAGACAGCAAGTGTAGGTATGGCCATGGGGCCAGGCAGCGAGTGTAGGTGTGGACATGGGGCCAGGAAGCGAGTGTAGGTGTGGACATGGGGCCACACCCACAATACTGACTCACCTGAACACCACTCCGGGAAGCCCTGCAACATTGACCATTTGACAGGATAACCAAACGCTGCGTTGGAGTGAATTATATTTCAGTACAAGAAGCTTAGAGGATCATCGTTTAGAAACCGATTTGGCTGGCGATGGGTATTTTCTACCAGGACAACACTGGGGAGAGTGGCTACCCCCTAGCCTGTGTTGACCTACCCCTAGCCTGTGTTGACCTACCCCTAGCCTGTGTTGACCTACCCCTAGCCTGTGTTGACCTACCCCTAGCCTGTGTTGACCTACCCCCTAGCCTGTGTTGACCTACCCCTAGCCTGTGTTTACCTACCCCTAGCCTGTGTTGACCTACCCCTAGCCTGTGTTTACCTACCCCTAGCCTGTGTTTACTACCTAGTCTACTAAGATAGAGGGTCGATAATACACTTACAATACACTTAAAAAGTAAAAAAAAACACTTAATGTAGTGTTTCCAAGTGTAAAGTGGCGTGGCGTGATTTATGACTGAAATCGAAGCTTTTAGTGTGTTGTAAAGTGGCAAGTGCTTGCACGCGAGTGCTTAGACATGTAGCCATTAAGAATGTACGTCTCTCCAAGCACACTCACAGCTGGTGTGCACGCACACGCACGCATGTGTGCTCAAGCTGCTCCATGCTTCACGCACACGCAAACTTCCCCGCGAGACTATATACAAGCTTGTATAATGAAACACGTGCATAGTTACACATTCGTATACATATATACTTAAACATATACACATCTGTATACTGTTACACTTCCACAGCTACACATTTATACATATATGCGCACATATGTACAGGTATACTTATACAGAAACACTTATATTGATATCCTTACACCTTATTGATATCCCCTATTTATACATATAATACAAACACTCATATGAATATACATACATATATACACATAAATACATATTCCTACATACATAACTGGGTTCGTAAAGACACGTGTGTCTCCACTGTGTCTCACAACAGTACAATATCGTCCCAATATGACCAGACATCCCCCTCCCCTTCCCCCCCCCCCCTCGGCTTTTGATAAAATGTACACATAATTTCCTGAACGAGTTGGGTTGTAAACGCGTTAAGGAACCAGGACCCAAGAGTTCCCAGGTTCATCTTGTAACGCCTCGGTGCAGTGATTCAGATATGAGATATTTTTTATAATATCTTTTAATTAATAAAATATATAAATATCTTTAATTTTAATAAAATATATAAATATAAAACTAACCATTGCAGGTTAATTTTTATGTAATGTGTTATGTAATGTGGTATGTAATCTACATATGTAGAGGTAGATAGTGTTCAGGAGGCAACAGGAGTAGAGAACTTTCTTGAGGATAATTAACACAATACAAGACAAACATTAAGTAATATTTAAGCCTCACACACATCTTACTTGGGATATCAAAAATCTTGAGGCGCTCCATAGTTATGTCTAAAGTCCGCTAAGCTGAAAAAAAGCTGCACCGTGTAGACAGGCCAAGTGAGCAGCAGTTCACGCTGTTGGAGGAGACATGACCACGACATATAAGATGCTAAGGAATATTGACACCATAAGCCAAGGCACGGGTCGCAAAGATTGGGATCAAGAGGTTTCGCAGCGTGTGAGCTCTGAACAGTGTCATATATGCCAGGAGGAACTTGTGAGAGTAGAGGGCGGTTACCTTGCGATCATTTCGGGGCTCAACGTCCCCGCGGCCCGGTCCTCGACCAGGCCGATGCACAAAGGTGGACAAACAGGTGAGAACAGAAGAATACACACGCACGCAAACACACTCCTGCACGCGCGTGTGCAGTGATGGGGCAACTGATCACACACAGTTTTAAATGAGGGGGATATAACAGAGACTAAGTAACCGCTACATCTCTCGAGTAAGGTGTGAGAGGCGGGACTCAAGAGCCAGAGCTCAACCCCCGCAAGCACAACTAGGTGAGTACACCTGACAAACTTGAACCAAAAAAGTCAAGATGTTAATTAGCAATGGAAATAAACTCAGAACTTCAACCAAATTAGGCCAATATATACACCTCCCGTGAGGACTCTGCCTTGAGGCCAGCCTATACCTGTATACTGTATACAGTATACCTGTATACTGTATACAGTATACCTGCTCACACCCTCCACGCCTGTATACTGTCATGTGTGTGTGTGTATACCTGCCCACACACCTGTATACTGTCATGTGTGTGTGTGTGTATTGTGTTACCAACACTGGTGGAGAGGGACTCTCACCAACACTGGTGGAGAGGGACTCTCACCAACACTGGTGGAGAGGGACTCTCACCAACACTGGTGGAGAGGGACTCACCAACACTGGTGGAGAGGGACTCACCAACACTGGTGGAGAGGGACTCACCAACACTGGTGGAGAGGGACTCTCACCAACACTGGTGGAGAGGGACTCACCAACACTGGTGGAGAGGGACTCACCAACACTGGTGGAGAGGGACTCACCAACACTGGTGGAGAGGGACTCACCAACACTGGTGGAGAGGGACTCACCAACACTGGTGGAGAGGGACTCTCACCAACACTGGTGGAGAGGGACTCACCAACACTGGTGGAGAGGGACTCACCAACACTGGTGGAGAGGGACTCACCAACACTGGTGGAGAGGGACTCACTAACACTGGTGGAGAGGGACTCACCAACACTGGTGGAGAGGGACTCTCACCAACACTGGTGGAGAGGGACTCTCACCAACACTGGTGGAGAGGGACTCACCAACACTGGTGGAGAGGGACTCACCAACACTGGTGGAGAGGGACTCACCAACACTGGTGGAGAGGGACTCTCACCAACACTGGTGGAGAGGGACTCACCAACACTGGTGGAGAGGGACTCTCACCAACACTGGTGGGGGGAGGTAAGTGTTCACCTCTCAGTAAAATCCATAGCTGTAATGTTCAACGACACGAAATGTTTGAAGTGGAGTCCCTGGCCTGCACTCTGTGTGTGTAGCCTGCCTGGCCTGCACTCTGTGTGTAGCCTGCCTGGCCTGCACTCTGTGTGTAGCCTGCCTGGCCTGCACTCTGTGTGTAGCCTGCCTGACCTGCACTCTGTGTGTGTAGCCTGCCTGGCCTGTACTCTGTGTGTGTAGCCTGCCTGGCCTGCACTCTGTGTGTAGCCTGCCTGGCCTGCACTCTGTGTGTGTAGCCTGCCTGGCCTACACTCTGTGTGTAGCCTGCCTGGCCTGCACTCTGTGTGTAGCCTGCCTGGCCTGCACTCTGTGTGTGTAGCCTGCCTGGCCTGCACTCTGTGTGTAGCCTGCCTGGCCTGCACTCTGTGTGTAGCCTGCCTGGCCTGCACTCTGTGTGTGTAGCCTGCCTGGCCTGCACTCTGTGTGTAGCCTGCCTGGCCTGCACTCTGTGTGTAGCCTGCCTGGCCTGCACTCTGTGTGTAGCCTGCCTGGCCTGCACTCTGTGTGTAGCCTGCCTGGCCTGCACTCTGTGTGTAGCCTGCCTGGCCTGCACTCTGTGTGTAGCCTGCCTGGCCTGCACTCTGTGTGTAGCCTGCCTGGCCTGCACTCTGTGTGTAGCCTGCCTGGCCTGCACTCTGTGTGTAGCCTGCCTGACCTGCACTCTGTGTGTGTAGCCTGCCTGGCCTGCAGTGTCCTGTACTAGAGTGTAGCCTGCCTGACCTGCACTCTGTGTGTGTAGCCTGCCTGACCTGCACTCTGTGTGTGTAGCCTGCCTGACCTGCACTCTGTGTGTGTAGCCTGCCTGACATGCAGTGTCCTGTACTAGAGTGTAGCCTGCCTGGCCTGCACTCTGTGTGTGTAGCCTGCCTGACCTGCACTCTGTGTGTGTAGCCTGCCTGACATGCAGTGTCCTGTACTAGAGTGTAGCCTGCCTGGCCTGCACTCTGTGTGTGTAGCCTGCCTGACCTGCAGTGTCCTGTACTAGAGTGTAGCCTGCCTGGCCTGCACTCTGTGTGTGTAGCCTGCCTGACCTGCACTCTGTGTGTGTAGCCTGCCTGACATGCAGTGTCCTGTACTAGAGTGTAGCCTGCCTGGCCTGCACTCTGTGTGTGTAGCCTGCCTGACCTGCAGTGTCCTGTACTAGAGTGTAGCCTGCCTGGCCTGCAGTGTCCTGTACTAGAGTGTAGCCTGCCTGGCCTGCAGTGTCCTGTACTAGAGTGTAGCCTGCCTGACCTGCAGTGTCCTGTACTTGTGAGTGTGCGCAGGACACTTCAATAACACTGCATGTTTAAGTATTCATACTTGTATACATTTTATACACGTGTCGGTGTTCATATACACCTGCCTGACACGCGCACACACACACACACACACACACACACACACACACACACACACACACACACACACACACACACACACACACACACACACACACACACACGGACCTGCAGTCAATCAACTCAACCAGCAATTGAAACAAATGAGTGTTGTGTGAGTGTTGTTGTTGTTGTTCTAGCAGCAAAAATAACAGCAGGAACAGCAAAAACAGCAGCAGGTGCAGCAGCAAAAACAGCAGGAGCAGAAGCAAAAACAGCAGGAGCAGCAGCAGCAACAACAGCAGGAGCAGCAGTATTGCTGCAGTAATCCTGGCAATGTCCAAGCTTAGGTGTGCAGGCACAGTGTCTCCCACTGTTTAATTAATGAGTTGAGAGTGGTTTACCTGGCTGGGTGTTGGTGGGTGTTGGTGGGTGTTGGTGGGTGCTGGTGGGTGTTGGTGGGTGTTGGTGGGTGTTGGTGGGTGTTGGTGGGTGTTGTTGGGTCTTGGTGGGTAATGGTGGGTGCTTCTATGTCCTCCAGGATAACACTGTAGTATTTTCCCCGTCACCTATACTAGTGTTGATCCCCTACACTAACACCCGTGGTAGGGGTGTTGACCCCTACACTAACACCCGTGGTAGTGGTGTTGACCCCTACACTAACACCCGAGGTAGTGGTGTTGACCCCTACACTAACACCCGAGGTAGAGGTGTTGACCTCTACACTAACACCCGAGGTAGTGGTGTTGACCCCTACACTAACACCCGAGGTAGAGGTGTTGACCTCTACACTAACACCCGAGGTACAGGTGTTGACCCCTACACTAACACCCGAGGTAGAGGTGTTGACCTCTACACTAACACCCGAGGTAGTGGTGTTGTTGCCGGTACTCTGCACCACCGCACAGACCCCAGACGTCAGTGCGTCAAGCAGTGACCGGATCCGGTGACCGAGGCTCGTCGACGAGTGATGCTGGTCAGTCAGTCGGGTGTAACGCAGAGTGTACCGGTGTTCAGTCCCGCTATGTATATTGGCGGGTATGATGTCCTCCCGCCGGTGTCGCTGATGATGGCGTGGGAGAGGTTCCACAAGGCCAGTCGACGACGACCATGGGGCCGGTACCTTTGCATCCACAGAGTCGACGACCTTCTCCTCTCCTCCTCCGGTATACTGCGCCTCCCACGACCGCTTTCTGCTCCTCCGGTAAACTGGGGCGTCGACGACCATTCTGGGGGCTTCGACGATCATTCTGCGGCGTCGACGACCATTCTGGGGCGTCGACGACCATTGTGGGGCGTCGACGACCATTGTGGGGCGTCAACGACCATTCTGGGGCGTCGACGACCATTGTGGGGCGTCGACGACCATTGTGGGGCGTCAACGACCATTCTGGGGCGTCGACGACCATTGTGGGGCGTCAACGACCATTCTGGGACGTCGACGACCATTCTAGGGCGTCGACGACCATTGTGGGGCGTCGACGACCATTCTGGGACGTCGACGACCATTCTAGGGCGTCGACGACCATTCTAGGGCGTCGACGACCATTGTGGGGCGTCGACGACTATTCTGGGGCGTCGATGACCATTGTGGGGCGTCGACGACCATTGTGGGGCGTTGACGACCATTGTGGGGCGTCGACGACCATTGTGGGGCGTCGACGACCATTGTGGGGCGTCGACGACCATTGTGGGGCGTCGACGACCATTCTGGGGCGTCGACGACCATTCTGGGGCGTCGACGACCATTCTGGGAGCGCCGACGACCATTCTGGGAGCGCCGACGACCATTCTGGGAGCGTCGATGACCATTCTGAGGCGTCGACGACCATTCTGGGAGCGTCGACGACCATTCTGGGAGCGTCGATGACCATTCTGAGGCGTCGACGACCATTCTGGGAGCGTCGACGACCATTCTGGGAGCGTCGACGACCATTCTGAGGCGCCGACGACCATTCTGGGGGTACCTACGACCAGTCTCAAAGTCGAGAGCCAATCGGTTCCTCTACAAAATTTAATTTGCAGACGCAGGCAGTCGTGACCAACGAGAAGTGACCTCTTGTAGACCCGACCTGCGGCGCCTTGAGCGCAAGCCACTGCACGGAACAAGGACCTCGAACCAGGACCAGAAAGCATGCAAGAGACTCCCGGCTCACAGCATTGTCTGCTCCAACGACAGCCTCGTGGGCACCCACCATGGCATCATTCTCCAACAGTAATCAAGTTAACATTAAGTGGCTCTGTTGGCAGCATTTGTGGTGACCTGTAGCATTGTGGTGACCTGTAGCATTGTGGTGACCTGTAGCATTATGGTGACCTGTAGCATTGTGGTGACCTGTAGCATTATGGTGACCTGTAGCATTGTGGTGACCTGTAGCATTGTGGTGACCTGTAGCATTATAGTGACCTGTAGCATTATGGTGACCTGTAGCATTGTGGTGAGCTGTAGCATTGTGGTGACCTGTAGCATTATGGTGACCTGTAGCATTGTGGTGACCTGTAGCATTATGGTGACCTGTAGCATTGTGGTGACCTGTAGCATTGTGGTGACCTGTAGCATTATAGTGACCCTGTAGCATTATAGTGACCCCCAACTTTATGGTGGAGGCGCAGCATTAACTAGCAAGCATGCAGCAGCATTACGGGTAAGCAGTGTGGTCATGCTGTAGCGACACGTTGGTGGTGCTGATTATTGATCTATTACCACAGGGAGTTGTGACCGCTCAATACCATCAATTATTCACTAGTTTGGGAGTGGGGCAATGGTGGGGAGGGTGGGGGAGGTGTTGGGGAGGTGTTGGGGAGGGTGAGGTGGTGGGGAGGGTGAGGTGTTGGGGAGGGTGAGGGGGAGGTGTTGGGGAGGGTGGGGGGAGGTGTTGGGGAGGGTGAGGTGTTGGGGAGGGTGAGGTGTTGGGGAGGGTGAGGTGTTGGGGAGGGTGAGGGGAGGTGTTGGGGAGGGTGAGGTGTTGGGGAGGGTGAGGGTAGGTGTTGGGGAGGGTGGGGGGAGGTGTTGGGGAGGGTGAGGTGGTGGGGAGGGTGAGGGTAGGTGTTGGGGAGGGTGGGGGAGGTGTTGGGGAGGGTGGGGGGAGGTGTTGGGGAGGTGTTGGGGAGGGTGAGGTGTTGGGGAGGGTGAGGTGTTGGGGAGGGTGAGGGTAGGTGTTGGGGAGGGTGGGGGGAGGTGTTGGGGAGGTGTTGGGGAGGTGTTGGGGAGGGTGAGGTGGTGGGGAGGGTGAGGTGTTGGGGAGGGTGAGGTGTTGGGGAGGGAGAGGAAAGGTGTTGGGGAGGGTGAGGTGTTGGGGAGGGTGAGGGGAGGTGTTGGGGAGGGTGAGGGGAGGTGTTGGGGAGGGTGAGGGGAGGTGTTGGGGAGGGTGAGGGGAGGTGTTGGGGAGGGTGAGGGGAGGTGTTGGGGAGAGGGAGAGAGCTTGGTGGGAGGGAATATGGAATGTCTCATTGATATCGTTTATGAATAAGTGAGTATCTGAGTGTCTGTGTGAGTGAATACTCGAGTGCGTGAATGAGGGTTTGTTTACGTGAGTAAATATCTGAGGGGGTGAGTAAATATTTGTGGGAGTGCGTATATATATCTGAATAGTGAATATCTCTATGAATAGATGCCAGAGTGACCGAGTACCACCACCACCATCCCCTCATCCACCCTCACCATCACTACCACTAATATTACCACCACCACCATCAACTTCTGTCACCATCAATGCCGTCGCCACAGCCACCACCACCATCACCATCCACGGGGCCCAGAACCAGGCCACACTCGGGGAGCAGTGTCCTCACTGCCAGCAAGGTCAACAAGACGACAGTGACACATGACGCCAGAACAAAGCACGGTAGCACTGAACAAGCAGCAGTGTGCAGGGAACGCACACAGCGAGTCCAAACAGCCTGAGCAGCACCTGAAGTACACACCCGCAGCATAACCACACAGGGAGCAACACACCCCAGCATAAGACCACCGAGTCACCACACTACAGGGAGAAGAAGGAACAACTATAGAGAACGATAAAGAAGTGTGTGTGACGAACTCAACAAGCTAGCCTAGCAGGTCAAGAAGCTAGAAGAATAAGTTGGGGAAGTCACCTCCATGCACAATTTTAAGCCGAAATTCAACCACAAATTTGAACGTCAGGAAATGCACCTTACACTAAAAGGACTAAAAGGTAGTTACTGAGGATACAGAACAACCTCATTCCCCCCCCCCCCCCAGTAACTGTTAGATAAGGCCCGCCCCCACTACCACCCCAACCACAACCACCACTACCACCACAACCACCACAACTATACCGCCAATTCGTACCAATAACCATCAACCTCGATACCTAAACGTGTACGCTTCTGGTTAGACCAAAACTACTTCATATTTAGACGATGAGTCACAACAACGGGGTTAAAGATATAATGACCCAACCACTCACCAGAAGACGAGGAGACGACGACGTTTCGGTCCGTCGTGGACCATTCTCAAGTCGGTGACGAAACGTTGTCGTCTCCTGGGTCGTTTGGTGTTTGGTCTGGTCATCAATTCACATTTGACGGTTGTGAGGTAGTGGGAAGAGGCTGCCTCCAGTACCCATTGTCAGTGGTTATCACTCCACCGTGTACTGGAGTTCGTCAGTGTACTGTGATGTACTAGCTGTGCCCAGTGTACACTGTTCTACTATACTGTACAGTACTGCTCTACGTCGCTACAATCTATTCTTCTTTGGCGAACTGTATCGCACTATTATGTCTACTGTCTACTTGGCATATATGTCTACTGTCTACTTGGCATATATGTCTACTGTCTACTTGGCATATATGTCTACTGTCTACTTGGCATATATGTCTACTGTCTACTTGGCATATATGTCTACTGTCTACTTGGCATATATGTCTACTGTCTACTTGGCATATATGTCTACTGTCTACTTGGCATATATGTCTACTGTCTACTTGGCATATATGTCTACTGTCTACTTGGCATATATGTCTACTGTCTACTTGGCATATATGTCTACTGTCTGCTTGGCATATATGTCTACTGTCTGCTTGGCATATATGTCTACTGTCTACTTGGCATATATGTCTACTGTCTACTTGGCATATATGTCTACTGTCTACTTGGCATATATGTCTACTGTCTACTTGGCATATATGTCTACTGTCTACTTGGCATATATGTCTACTGTCTGCTTGGCATATATGTCTACTGTCTACTTGGCATATATGTCTACTGTCTACTTGGCATATATGTCTACTGTCTACTTGGCATATATGTCTACTGTCTACTTGGCATATATGTCTACTGTCTACTCTGGCGAATCCTCCTGTATTCTGGTAAGAAGGAAGAAAGAAAGAAAGAAAGAAAGAAAGAAAGAAAGAAAGAAAGAAAGAAAGAAAGAAAGAAAGAAAGGAATGAAGGAAGGAAGGAAGGAAGAAAGGAAGTACTAGATTGACTAACATCTGGGTACAGAGTAGGGTGAAGTGGATGAATTGTGACAGAGTGCTATTGTATGGTACTGCC
This sequence comes from Procambarus clarkii, assembly GCF_040958095.1. NCBI lineage: Eukaryota > Metazoa > Arthropoda > Malacostraca > Decapoda > Cambaridae > Procambarus > Procambarus clarkii. Next base: position 17,643,261 of record NC_091207.1, on the reverse strand, counting down.
CCCCCCACCTCCCCTCCCTCACTTCTCCCCCCTCACTTCTCCCCCCTCCTCCCCTCACTTCCTCCCCCCCGCCCCCCTCCCTCCATCGTCCCCCCCCTCCCTCCATCGCCCCCCCCCCCGGTCACACCGCCCCCAGCCCCCCCTACACAGGTAGATAATTGACCGCCCAGCTCAGGTATCGACTTCACTCTTGCATAATTGAGTGAGTGAACTCGCCGGTGCTCTCTGGATTATTCCCCGCCTCCACCTTCATTCCTTTCACTCTGACTGCTGGCCGGTTTTTTTTTGTTCACTCTGTGATTTACTTCCTGTTAGACTGGGCGTTCACTCTCTGCTTAGGGTTCACTCTGTGTTCCCATTCTCTGTTTTGAACTTTCACTCAACTGAACTTTGACTGTATTCACTCTTTATTATATCTTTAATACACACGCTGGGTAGCTATGTATATGCTACTGCACTTTGGTGTATTTTGCTATGATTATACACCTTATATTTCACTCTAGTTACATGCTGTATGTTTCACTCTGGGTACATACTATATGTATATATATTTCACTCTAGTTACATGCTGTATGTTTCACTCTGGGTACATACTATATGTATATATATTTCACTCTAGTTACATGCTGTATGTTTCACTCTGGGTACATACTATATGTATATATATTTCACTCTAGTTACATGCTGTATGTTTCACTCTGGGTACATACTATATGTATATATATTTCACTCTAGTTACATGCTGTATGTTTCACTCTGGGTACATACTATATGTATATATATTTCACTCTAGTTACATGCCTGCCTTCTGTTCAACAACGTAATTTACTTCAATTTGACTCTAAGCATTTGAGTTCACACTTATATTACACTTAATTATTCACTCTGGTCACATGTTCTGTGTTTCACTCTGACAACGAATTTTCTTTCAATCTGTTTATTCACTTTTTTCACTCTCTTTGTGTCACTTAGAGTACACATTCGATATAATTTCACTCAGGATTGATATTTTGTTTCACTCGGGTGAGAAATTCGTTTCACTCACACTTGAACTTCGCAATGCACTCAAATATACACCCTTTTTTTTACTCTGCCACACACACGTGTAAGAGTTCACTCCTTGCACTCAACATATATACATACTATCTATATATAACCCTGCATTACACGCACTATTGAGTGTAGCCGCACTAGAAGGTGCTGGTGCACTCTGGCCGTCACTCTAAGCACACGCTGAAACCAGTGTCCCTGGGTGGTGGTGGTGGGGGGGGGAGGTACTCAGAAGTCCCCACTCAGACATTGTCAAGATGTTTTCAAGAAGCACAAGTTGGTGATACGTCACGGGCCACGTCCTTCCCTCACCTGTCTCCTCGGTCACGAGCAGCCAGGCCAGGAGGAGACGAAGAGGAGAAGGAAGAGAAGGAGAAGGAGAAGGAAGAGGAGAAAGAGAATGAGTAGGAGACAGCGCGCGAGGAAGCGCCATGGAGGATCAAACCCCCATAAACAGAGTAGGACCCAAGAAGGAGCCATACAAGCCTTTAGGGAGCACAGTAGAATGATATATATATATATATATATATATATATATATATATATATATATATATATATATATATATATATATATATATATAATCATACTACCATCATAAACAATTTGGCTTCAAATAGGAAAAAAGGGATGAGTGTTTAAGACCAAATAAAATTATTCAGGAGAGAAATTGAGGCGCGGATTCACTTATTGGGATTATAAAAAAGCTCTTCACAAAAAAAAGATTAATTTGGAATTTTAATTAAAAATGTAGGAGGTATATAGAGTAACTCTGGTGCAGTGAACGGCAGCCTTCTCGCCAGAAAGGAAAATTCAAACATTTTGGGTCGTTGTTAGCACTGCGAGAGATTGTTAGCACATAGGAAGTTATCAGCACAGCATGAAGGAATGGAACTAGCATAAACAGGTGTAAGGGGAACCAGCCCCCACAACAACAGGTGTAAGGTGAACCAGCCCCCATAACAACAGGTGTAAGGGGAACCAGCCCCCATAACAACAGGTGTAAGGGGAACCAGCCCCCATAACAACAGGTGTAAGGGGAACCAGCCCCCATAACAACAGGTGTAAGGGGAACCAGCCCCATAACAACAGGTGTAAGGGGAACCAGCCCCACAACAACAGGTGTAAGGTGAACCAGCCCCCATAACAACAGGTGTAAGGGGAACCAGCCCCATAACAACAGGTGTAAGGGGAACCAGCCCCACAACAACAGGTGTAAGGTGAACCAGCCCCCATAACAACAGGTGTAAGGTGAACCAGCCCCCATAACAACAGGTGTAAGGGGAACCAGCCCCATAACAACAGGTGTAAGGGGAACCAGCCCCACAACAACAGGTGTAAGGTGAACCAGCCCCCATAACAACAGGTGTAAGGGGAACCAGCCCCACAACAACAGGTGTAAGGGGAACCAGCCCCACAACAACAGGTGTAAGGGGAACCAGCCCCACAACAACAGGTGTAAGGGGAACCAGCCCCACAACAACAGGTGTAAGGGGAACCAGCCCCACAACAACAGGTGTAAGGTGAACCAGCCCCCATAACAACAGGTAGCCGAGCAGGACTCCGAGGATACGTGAGCAGGTGAAGGACTCGAGGGAAAGACCTCAAGTGATATCTTATCGTCAGAAAACACCTTAAACTTGAAGGTTAAGAGTGTCAGGCATCGCTGGTAACTTTTACCACACGTGACCTAATTGTAAATACCGTTTACTGTGTCAGAGCAAAATTGTAGCACGTGGTTCGTTGTCCATAGGTGTGGTTTTGCAACCCGTTCTCGCACTTTCTTACAGTCAATATTGACTTATTAAATACATGCATAAGTGACATACTAAACATACTAGTTTACCTTGAAAAGCTTCATAGAAAACGCCGACCTTACCTAACCTTCTTAGTATGTTAAGATAAGCATCTTATTGCTTCGTAATTACAATTATTACTTAACCTATTATAGTTATAGGTTAAGTAATAATAGTAATTACGAAGCAATAAGATGCTTATCTTAACATACTAAGAAGGTTAGGTAAGGTCGGTGTTTTCTATGAAGCTTTTCAAAGTAAACTAGTATGTTTAGTATGTCACTTATGCACGAATATAATAAGTCAATATTGACTGTAAGAAAGTGCGAGAACGGGTTGGGTATTGTGTCCACTCTCCCATTCTCATTCTCTCTCTCTCTCTCTCTCCCACAACCTAGTGTTGTTATAATTAACGAAGTCTATACCAATAATGTAATAAACCAGGAGTAAAAGTGAGTATAACTTGAAGTTTAGCTAAACTTCCCATAATAAGAAGTCGGGTTGGCTTGAGGAAACACCAGAGATCATTATATATATTATATATATATATATATATATATATATATATATATATATATATATATATATATATACATACATATATATATATATATATATATATGCCAGCCTTCTCTCCCCCCCCCCACCGATTTGATATCACGATGCGCTATATCTGAACAAGTCTATGGAAAAAAAAACATTTCAGATGTCTTTAAGAAAATCCCATGCTGGTGTCTCCATAAATGGCGATATTTCTTTTAAAGTATTTCACTTGGGCCGACTGGCCTATCACTCCCCGACCCATCGCGAGTCATCTTGCAAAGTTGGGTGAGGCTTGCCCTAAACATCTGTTCTCTCACCTCGGCCACACAGACATATTTTGGGGGGGGGGGGGGTACGGTGGGGGTACCCGGCCCTGTCTGTCTCCCATCTATCCATCTATCCAGGGGTGTGGCGCAGGCTAGGCGACACCAGGGTACACAGTAAACAATATCCACACCTGGCAACACACACCCTCCCTCTGCACTCTGAGTTTCACTTTATTTCGTTCATTTATTGCCACCTGGAATATTATTCGCAACTGTTCATATATCTCACAGTGAACGCCATCTAACTTGTCATTGTATTTCATTACAATACAAACTTATTTCACGAAACCTTTCGTGATAATGACATTATTAACATTATCGTGGTTCTGAATAAATTGTATACGAATGGTTTCGCAACAGACGAAAATTACATAGCAATCAATGGAAGTTTAATTTTCCTTGTTTGCTGCCAACCTTCCCTCCATCCCTCCCTTGCCCCCCCTTCTCTAAGCTCCCTCCACCCCTCCCTTGCCCCCTCTAAGTTCCTTCCACCCCTCCCTTAGGTTCCCTCCACACAAGTAAGGTCCTCCAGTGTGACTCTAGACTTGATTAGTTAGGTTACACAGTGAATATATATATAGTAATCATCACAAATATTTTGACTGATATTAGGTAGCGTAATACGTTGAAGGTCAGGTTAATTCAGTGTTAATTTGGTTCATTCACTGTTTTGCTAATTCTGGTATATATTTAACACAGTCCTGTAGTACAAGCCTCTTCCTGCCTACTCAGGTAATCTCCTAACTATTGTAGGATATTATGTATAACTTCTTTAACAGTTAACCTATCTAGCAATGTTAAAAAAGTACTCAAGATTGTTAAATTTCCCTTTGTTAGTATGTTAATTTTCGATACCTTATAAGCTTGTTAATTATCGATGCCCTTGTTATTGATAATTAAACAGTAATTAACCTAATATTTCTGGGTCAACCAAATATGTCTTATATTACATAACAAATAATAGATGCACATAACACAGATAGATACACATACACATATAGATAGATACACCATAACAAAAAATAGATAATGATAGATACACAAGATATTACACAGCAAATGACACACTTTGAGGTTGATAAGGTGAGTCGCTATATCTGATAGATATTATATAATGACCGACACACACACATATGTCATGGAGACAACCTCAAATATTGACCACAGACGCCTCAGATATTGACCACAGACGCCTGCAAATGCTGCGCCGCTGCTGAAAACCAATCACATAAAGCCTCAAGGAATTCGCACGTTGTTCCGTCTAGCAAGAATCCGATGAGAAGTGCTCCGGTTGGTCACTTAAGGATTGATCGAGCGGCCGGTTGAATAACAACCTTCTCTTATGTTATTTGCAACCATTTGTCTCCATTTTTACGTGGTAAATATTATTTATTGCCATTCGCTATTCAACAATAACAGAAGACAATATTTTTCAATTATTTTGGCCTGTTTGGCTAATTTTTTTTAACTTTCTGGGCCATGACCAAGGAAAATTCCCATACATACCAAGTATTTACATCCTTCATTACATGTATAAAATGTTTCTTTTGTTAAACACAAAATCATTATTGGTTATAAAAATAAATGAGGAAGAGCTATAGAGGTTTGCAGAAGTAGCCAGTATTGCATAGCCTAACCTAACCTAACTCACAATAATTCTACTTATCAAATTTGGACACTTTTTAAGTTGATATTTTCGACATTTTCTCAAGTCTTCAATAATGTCTGAGTCTATATACTTGAAGGAAACCCATCTTAGGGCTGTGCTCGTCCACAATGCCACCACACAAACACGTATCTAATAATTTTAACTTTGCAACTAAAGCTATTTTCACAAATATAAATATACATTATTATGGATTACAGGTTTGTGGATGGTTAGGCCTAGGGTCGATAAGGTTTGATGTTTTAGTTGTGTTGGCAATATTTTGATTTACCAGACGTTTGTGAACAATTTAGGAGCAACGTGTCTTCAAAATTATCCAAACTCATCAGTTTGGATAATTTTGAAGACTTGAGCTTTACTTGAAAAGTGTGTCATTCATCTGTGATCAAAGCACACCTCTCAAAATACTTATCATCAGAGCCAAAAACCTCCTTATAGCACCTAAGCCTAACTATACATTATTTCTTAATACGTAATAATATTTATTTTTATTTGAGAAAATATAGATTTTTGTTCTACATTGTACAATAAAATTTTTATATATGGGCCCTTCGTCCCCAGAAGCGTTACAACGCAATACTAATATTTCTCAGGAAAGCTTGGAGGTATTATTTGCCCATCTTCAACCAAAATGTAAACTAGGAGCTAGGAAAGTAGTGTTGGTGGTCAGTGCCTGTAGTGGTGTGGTCGTGGTGTGGGATGGTACCCTGACCTGTGCCACAGACAGCGTCACAGCCTCTTCCCACCGTAACCAATAGCGCTCCTCGCCTCACTTACCGCTGATTCGTTCAACTTTTATCGAACGGGGCTTTGATCGCTTCCAAAGGGCGAGGTGCACCTCTCTAAATGCTTCACGCAAGTACTGCCATTCTGCAATTACAAATAATGACCCCATCATTATCAACATTAGCCAAATGGTCGTTAATCTAGACACAGCACCCCCCCCCCCCTCCCCCCCAATTTGTCTATGAATGAAATCCACTTGACTCACAACTGATGACGTTCGAACATTTCTCGATCAGTGCTTCGCTGGCGACCTCTGTTGAAACCCAACCCGTCCTCGACTCAAGTCCATTACATCCAGCGGTCAACACCACAGACGCATTCATAAATTTTAACTTGCTGTTCATTCTAAACGGGAATTTTCTCAAGTATAAATTAATATTATAATATATTAGCATATTGTGCATATATAGGCATAGGATAGGTTAGGTTAGGTGTTTAGATTCTGTTGGCGATTATTTGTATTTGTAGTACGTGGGTGAAGCATTTATAGCGTTGTGATTCGAACAAAATTCGTCAGTGAAGCACTTGTTCCGGATATGTTCGAACTTCAGCAGTTGTGAGTCGTGCGTAAACCGCTTTTCATTCATAAACAGGGGGTTTGGCGGGTGCATGGAATCACTTTTGGATCTTTGTTTGGAGGACGGGCTGTGAAACCACAGCTCGTCCTCCAAACAAAGACCCAAAAGTGATTCCATGCACCCGCCAAACCCCCAGGTGTTTATGAATAAAAAAACGGTTTACACACGACTCACAACTGATTTCGTTCGAACACTTCCCGAGCAAGTGCTTCACTGACGAATTTTGTTCGAACCACAACGCTATAAATGCTTCACCCACGTACTACAAATATAAATAATCACCAACACAACTTATACACTTAACCTAACCTACGACTAACTATTCATAGATTATTAATGAATAATAATATTACTTTACATATGAGAACAAACCAATTTTTAATACAATGTTTAAATTGATGACTGTGTCTGGGGAGGACGGCCGCTGCTTGAACGAGCCTGGCCTGAGGACGAGTTGTGCCTACATACACCTAACCTAATTTATCCTAGACCTAACTATACTCAAAATTGTAATATATAATAATAAATTATATTTTACCAAATAAGTACAGTTCAGGTATTAGAAGTATCTATCTATCTATCTATCTATCTACATAAAAAATAATTTATCGAACAATACCGTATGGATAATTAAAAAAGGGGAAGATGCACACACACGCAGAGAGAGAGAGAGAGAGAGAGAGAGAGAGAGAGAGAGAGAGAGAGAGAGAGAGAGAGAGAGAGAGAGAGAGAGATAGAGATAGAGAGAGAGAGAGAGAGATATAGATAGAGATAGAGAGAGAGAGAGAGAGAGAGAGAGAGAGAGAGAGAGAGAGATAGAGAGATAGAGAGAGATAGAGATAGAGATAGAGAGAGAGAGAGATAGAGATAGAGATAGAGATAGAGATAGAGAGAGAGAGAGAGAGAGAGAGAGAGAGAGAGAGAGAGAGAGAGAGATAGAGAGATAGAGAGAGAGATAGAGATAGAGAGAGAGAGATAGAGAGATAGAGATAGAGAGAGAGAGAGAGAGAGAGAGAGAGAGAGAGAGAGAGACACGGCAGGCCTTTTAATAATAAAATAGTTAATAGCAATAATTAGACAATGGGGTTTAACAGGAACACTTAATATAAAATACATAATACCACCTTGTAACAATATACATGGCAGACATTTAAATCCTTGTCATACACAATACTGGGCCCGGGTCCTTGCGTTACCATGGCAACCAGAGCACACAGCTGTAAACAAGTATACTTTATTTGTTTGTTCGTGATTTATGCGTGCCATTTAAATTTTTTCTTTTGTTTAGTACTCATGCACGTGGGAGAACAAGGACATTACCACTGTTGTTGTTGTTGTTTGTTATAATTATCATTGTTAGCATTATTGTGGTTATTAATACCATGATAATTAAGTGCTGTCATTTGTACTTTGTTAATGTTTTAGTTGGAAAATTACATCATGGTGCTCCTGATCAGCCTGTAACATTGCCTTGTCGTAATTGTCATGCTAACACGGTAGTAAACTTTGTAATGTGTAAGCTTGTAAGCTTCTTGACCAGAAAGTTCCACACCTAAACTTTCTGGATTATAAGTGTCGACGACGGGACTTTCACAGTTGCAACTTTCCAATGCAAGATGCCTGGGTCAACACTTTCCTTAAGAAGACGGACAGGTCTACCTGGATAACTGATAAGACAGTGAACTAGGCTACAGACTCCCTGACAGTCAGGAAACAGTCGGTCACTGTAAGATATTAGGCAGGACAATTTTACACATGGGGTTCCCCAGGGAAGAGTCCTGCACTTGTTCCTGTTCCTAATCTATGTCAATTATATATATATATATATATATATATATATATATATATATATATATATATATATATATATATATATATATATATATATATATATATATATATGGTCAATATTGCAGACGACGCCAAACTATAGAGTAACGTATAGAATGTGTAGGACTCTAGTGTTGGAAGATATTGACTAACTCCAAATGACTCCCACACACACTGTCTCCTACCTTCACTGCCTCTTTCTCCTACACTGTCCCCTTCCCCACAATGCCCCCTCCCCACACACTGCCCCCTCCCCACACACTGCCCCCTCCCCACACACTGCCCCCTGCCCCACACACTTCCTCCCCCCCACACACTACCCCATCCCCCAGAGTAAGGTGCGGGGAACGCACTCTTTGTGCTGGTGGCTGACGGAGTGACAGTGCTAGGTAATTCATGGGTGGGTGCAGGCTGCCTCTTATCCCAGGCTGGGAGGGGGGAGGAGGACCTCCAGGCCCTCACCCGCTCACTAAGTTTGGATAAGGGGTGGAGTGGCACTCCACCACCCGGCCCCCACCCCCTCCACCTGGCCCACACCTCCAGGTTGAAGGGTGGGCATCAAAATTTGCTAAAAAATAAATTGAGGTCTCCTTTTCTACCCAGTGTGTGTGTGTGTGTGTGTGTGTGTACTCACCTAGTTGTACTCACCTAGTTGTGTTTGCGGGGGTTGAGCTCTGGCTCTTTGGTCCCGCCTCTCAACCGTCAATCAACAGGTGTACAGATTCCTGAGAAAATGTGTGTGTGTGTGTGTGTGTGTGTGTGTGTGTGTGTGTGTGTGTGTGTGTGTGTGTGTGTGTGTGTGTGTGTGTGTGTGTGTGTGAGAGAAATACCAGCACACGGACGCTCATCAGCAATAAGTGCTTACTAATGAACATAAAAGAGCTTTGGTGTGGACTCATTAACTCAGTGTACGACAATAGAGGTTGACAGCGACAGCAGGTGGGAGGGAGTCTGGGTTACCTGCACCAATTCACCTGTCCACACATTACGACCACAACCTTTATCACAAACACCACCTTAAAAAATAAAATAAATAAATAAATAAACAATATTATATTATATATATATACATATATGTTGTTAAATATGACCTAAAAATTACGAAACGCGTTCAAGCGTCGCGTCAGACTAGAAATAAAAATGAATTTTGGAGAATTGATTTTTCAACTACCATCGACAGTAAAAAGAAACATAAGAAATATTGAGAAAATTCGTGTTAGAATTATTAATCTTACCTTTTCTGTCATATTTAACAACATATGTTTACAAGAAAGACTGCTACCAATATATATATATATATATATATATATATATATATATATATATATATATATATATATATATATATATATATATATATATATATTGTGACGATAATCTCCTTCAAGAGATTGAGCCTGCTCTTCCCTTCATAATTACGTCTTCACAACTATATAAAAGACTATGGAAGAAATGTCCAACAACGACAACAAACACCAGCAAGGCTTGCAAGGGTGAGCAGAAACGTATGCAGCCCGCCACCTGTTCGGACCCAAATCACCAAACTACCCGTTGATCGCTACGGCTCCGCTGATTGGTCGCCGGTCTGGCTGCACCTGCACTCGCCCCCCAATACTACCCGATGTCTGGGGTCGCCCCAACATCAGTCCTCAGAATGTTCCGTGCTTTCGTAGCCAGCACACCTCCCAGCTAGACTCTAGAGTGTACTGAGAGAGGTGGTGGCTTTAAGCCAATATTCCAGCACCTCCCACTTACTGTTGTATTGCACTTCTTATTATTTTGCCTTAACGTAACTTTCATTGTGTCATTTAAGTATTCTTATTATTTTGATTCATTGATTTTATTATACATATTTGTTTGTCCATATTTTCATGTTTTGATTTATTTAACGTAATTAAAATTTCATTGTTAAAGTTTTACTTGTGTTTTGTGTGTCTTCTCCTTACCTTACCACAGACGAAGTTCCAGTTTTTCTATTTTTTTTTATAACTATGTGACGAGGCCATACCCCTAGCATTAAACAGCCAAACACCAACGCGTTACCGTCACAATATATATATATATAATATCCTATCTGGTGGTGATATATATATAATATTCCTATCTGGTGGTGATAGTCTTCAAGGGCTCTATAGTCACATTGACTAATAACTGTCCTATGGCATTCACCTCACCAATAATTACCACCTTAATATTCCAGTGACTTGAAGACCGTTTACAAACAATTATTTTATCAGAATATATATAAAGAGTTAACTGGCCGCTATATCCTGTTGCCTCCTCTACACACAGGTTAATGACTCTTATTATTTCTAACATAATCATCGGCGTAAATTTTATAAACGCTTATACTTAAATAATTTACAAATTACTTGAATGCTTGCAGCCTAATCCAAGTTGATTTGTATTTTTTATGAAAATAGATTATTATCATTATTGCTAATGATATTATTGCTTCGAAAGCAGTTATTTAAGAGAAAAGCAGCAAAACATCAAATATATAATATTAACATATTCCAATATCACATATATATTTGTTTTAAGATATTTTAGCGAGGCTTTCCTCTGGGAAATTTATCCAAACGGTCTAGAGAGCTGAACAAAGTTTTACACTCACCAGTTTACGGAATATTGATATATTACTGAAACTCTTTTACTTAACTTATTTGACGTGTTGCATATTACTGTACACTGATTGTTGCCGGAGCCTATGATTAGCCCCCGCCACGTGTCTCACTGCAACGTAAACTGTGATTACTTTAATGGTTGACAAAATTATACCAAGTTTAATACTGAATAGGTTTGAGTAATTTGTGTAAGTATTTGTTTGGTATCTAGGACAACATTCAACATGGAGACCCCCAACCAACACCTTCCCTCACAGGCAGCAAGCAACCTCCCCCGCCAACACCCCCACCCACCCCATACACTCATGTGCCCCCCAAAAAAGTGTCTTCCCCCCTCCCCACTCCCACCATCACTCCCCCCATTCACTTATGTCCCCCCCAAACAGTGCCCTATCTCCCCTCCTCCCTCCCCCCAACAAACTTTACGAAATTGAGACCAATTTCTCGAGTGGGTGACAGCGCTGCGGCCATAAATACATGAAATTAACTCTTGATTGTGTACAAAAACACACCGGAATACGGGACTCGCCGCGTGCAGCTCTACGCGCCAAATTTGAGCTTCCTCGGCGAATAATTATTTTAGCTGCGATTAAAGTATAAATACCAAATATGCACAAAAACCCGGGAAAACTTGTTGCTTTGGTCTTGGGTGCCACATGAATGCCACGTCAAGATGACGCCTTGAGCATGACAGGTTCCCTGAAGCACGAACCCGAGGCACGACCCCAGGCACGACCTCGAAGCACGACCTCGAAGCACGACCCCGAAGCACGACCCGGATTAAGTGGGGAGAAAGGCTACACGAATATACTTCAATAAATGGAAAATAAATTTAATTGTAAAATAATTGAAATATGATTTGTTATTTTTAAGTGTTCTAAAGAGCATACTTTACTGAAATGAAGCGACCTTTGTAGATATCGTGTAGATCCGTCACAAGGAATATGATAACTTAGGGTATAATTCTAGGGCATGATAATACCAAAGTATAATAACACCATGGGTATGATAACATCGGGCATGATAACAACACGGAACAACACAACACTAAGGTGTGATAACATTAGAGTATGATAACGCCAGGCCAGTATCTCCCCGGGGTATTTACTGAAGTTGCTGACCAAAGTGTGACCACAATAAACGTCTGGGGTTTACAAAGTTGATAACCACAGCCGCTGTTGAGTTAGTGTTGAGTGAGCGGGAAGCCAGAGGTGCCACGCGGGCTTAGATAAAGTGCCGGGGGGTCTTGGATGGCTTTGGAAATAATCGATACGTGGACCTGTGAGGAGACAGTGTCGTGTGTGACCAGGGGGCCGCTGCTCCTTGGATGTTCCAGCGCCCGGCCGGCTACCTGCACCATACCTAATGCTCCAGCGCCCGGCCGGCTACCTGGACCATACCTAATGTTCCAGCGCCCGGCCGGCTACCTGGACCATACCTAATGCTCCAGCGCCCGGCCGGCTACCTGGACCATACCTAATGCTCCAGCGCCCGGCCGGCTACCTGGACCATACCTAATGCTCCAGCGCCCGGCCGGCTACCTGGACCATACCTAATGCTCCAGTGGCTGGCCGGTTACCTGTGAATTTCGACTTGAGAATGGTCCAGGACGGACTGAAACGTCGTCGTCCCTTCACCTTCTAGTGTGTGGTCTGGTCAACATACTTAATGCTCCAGTGGCTGGCCGGTTACCTGTATTTACCTGAGGGCCATTAACACCCTAGTTACCTCGACGAGGGCAAGAAGCCGGCGGCTTGTCGAACGTCCCCCATTTGTCCTGATGATTTTTTAAAGTTGGATTTTAAAGTTCAACAGAGATTTGGCATTTACGGCTTCGGCGGGTAGGCGGTTCCATGGGTTTATAACCTTGTGGGTGTATAAGAATCTCCTGGTTTTCAGTCCTATATTGTGACTTGTTGAGCTTGAAACCGTTGTTCCTTGTTTGTGATATATCTGACCTTTTGAAGAAGTTGCCTGAACAAATATCTTCCAAACTGTTCAGTATTTTAAACGTTTCGATGAGATCAGCCTTGTCATGTCTGGTTTGCAGCGTTGTTAGCCCTGTGGCCCTCAACCTGTCCTGGTATGAGAGTTTGCAGCGTTGTCAGCCCTGTGGCCCTCAACCTGTCCTGGTATGAGAGTTTGCAGCGTTGTCAGCCCTGTGGCCCTCAACCTGTCCTGGTATGAGAGTTTGCAGCGTTGTTAGCCCTGTGGCCCTCAACCTGTCCTGGTATGAGAGTTTGCAGCGTTGTCAGCCCTGTGGCCCTCAACCTGTCCTGGTATGAGAGTTTGCAGCGTTGTCAGCCCTGTGGCCCTCAACCTGTCCTGGTATGAGAGTTTGCAGCGTTGTCAGCCCTGTGGCCCTCAACCTGTCCTGGTATGAGAGTTTGCAGCGTTGTCAGCCCTGTGGCCCTCAACCTGTCCTGGTATGAGAGTTTGCAGCGTTGTCAGCCCTGTGGCCCTCAACCTGTCCTGGTATGAGAGTTTGCAGCGTTGTCAGCCCTGTGGCCCTCAACCTGTCCTGGTATGAGAGTTTGCAGCGTTGTTAGCCCTGTGGCCCTCAACCTGTCCTGGTATGAGAGTTTGCAGCGTTGTTAGCCCTGTGGCCCTCAACCTGTCCTGGTATGAGAATTTACTTAGTTTTGGAATGATTTTTGTTGTCCGGTGTTGCACTCATCTATGCCCTCATGAACAGGGGCTCTCCATGCCTGGTGTCCGGTGTTGCCCTCATCTATGCCCTCATGAACAGGGGCTCTCCATGCCTGGTGTCCGGTGTTGCACTCATCTATGCCCTCATGAACAGGGGCTCTCCGTGCCTGGTGTCCGGTGTTGCACTCATCTATGCCCTCATGAACAGGGGCTCTCCGTGCCTGGATACTATACCCCAAGAGCGCACCAAAGATTTATACAGTTGAATAACTTTCCCTGGATGTTCCTTAATGCTCCAGAGGCCGGCCGGGTCCCTGGATGTTCCTTCATGCTACAGAGGCCCGCCGGGTCCCTCTGGATGTTCCTTAATGCTCCAGAGGCCGGCCGGGTCCCTCTGGATGTTCCTTAATGCTCCAGAGGCCGGCCGGGTCCCTCTGGATGTTCCTTAATGCTCCAGAGGCCGGCCGGGTCCCTGGATGTTCCTTAATGCTCCAGCGGCCGGCCGGGTCCCTGGATGTTCCTTAATGCTCCAGAGGCCGGCCGGGTCCCTGGATGTTCCTTAATGCTCCAGAGGCCGGCCGGGTCCCCTTGGATGTTCCTTAATGCTCCAGAGGCCGGTCGGGTCCCCCTGGATGTTCCTCAATGCTCCAGAGGCCGGCCGGGTCCCCTTGGATGTTCCTTAATGCTCCAGAGGCCGGCCTGGTCCCCCTGGATGTTCCTTAATGCTCCAGAGGCCGGCCTGGTGCCTGGATGCTGGTGGGATGTTGAAAGCGACGTTGCTTACATAACCTGCGCAGTTGTGGAGTTGAGGGTTGACATAAGGAGTGGAAGGGTGTGTTCTACGAACTACTGCCGATACGTACCATGGATGCTGGTCCAACTCTCCTGAATAGTTGAAAAATGTCACCCCTAAATATTTCAAGACTGGCCCGCCATCACAATGGATTAGCGCTCGATAAATCATTAAACCTGACCTCTAGCGAGTCTGGAAAATGCCATGCGATACTACCCCTTCTACTCCCGATAATCCGGCCTCCACTAGCCCCCCTCAGGCCACTTTATTACCAGCACGAGTACATAACACTATAATATGCATTACTTGATATATAAAAGTATGCCTAAACCAACACTTAAGTTTCCATTCTCTTAGTTCCAGGCGCTGAGTCACAGAAAACGGTGTTTAGCGGCCAGACTGTGAAGCGGCGCCAGGCGAGCCCGGAGAGAGCCAGAATGGGCCTCACACACCTATCAACTCACCTGGCATATACCACTCTGCATCACACCCTATCAATCAGAGCCTGATCACAGATGCTTCGTGACATTTAGCTGTGCAGACAATAGCAGCGAAAGAAAGCAAAAAAAGTGGCTGAGGTGACGTAATATGCCTTCGTTCTTCATGAAGATATCCTGTGCCTCAGTCCGGGGCGCCATCATCTGCCCTGTGGACTATATTGGGTTGAGTCTCAGTTCTTGGGTCTCGACTTGTCGTACTTGTGTACATGTTACTGAGAACTGTAGGTTGTAATGTCTACATGTGATGAGCTGGACTCAGTCTGCCACCACTATTTCGCTTCTTAGTGCTGTTCATTTGTTTCATATTCTGATGTTAAAATCTTATCTTTTGTTTTTTTTAGCTCATTTGCGTCTCCTAATTCGTATATCAGACATACGAAATAGTCCGTCATTATCTACCCTGTTTATTCTGAGTATCTTGTATGAGGTGATCATGTCTTTATTTTCTATAACAGTAACGAGATGTTTAGTACCTTTAGTCTTGCGTTATTATTCATATTTTAGTTTTGGGGTAAGTCTAGGGCGTTATGTCTCAAAGTTATTCTGCTACGTTGGTCAGGGCGACCACAGCTGCACGATGGCACTGCATATTTCATAACTGGTCTGACGTATGTGATACAAAAGGTCTTCATCGATTTCTTTTTCCAAGTGTTGTCTAACCTTGCACATGCTGCTGATGATAGGCACCAACAGGCTCAGGAATCTGTATACCAGTTGATTGACAGTTGAGAGGCGGGACCAGAGAGCCAGAGCTCAACCCCCGCAAGCACAACTAGGTGAGTACACACACACACTACTCTAGGGTGTAAGTGAAGGAGTAGCGTGTACAAGGTAATAAGGGAGTGGGCGGGCCCATGATAAGAGTGAGAGAGAGTGATCAGTGTACTGTGGTGCCCTCAGGCGCCCCGCTGGCTCCTTACCACCACTTTTGGCGCCACTGACCACTTTGTTACGTCATTATTACCGTCATGATGTTGGTGACGTGTGTGGCCTTGCCTCACGCTGCTCCAGAGTGTTCCCCTTGTCTACCTTACTGCATGTCTCAAGCTTAAGTGTACCCCTTGTCTACCTTACTGCTTGTCTCAAGCTTAAGTGTACCCCTTGTCTACCTTACTGCATGTCTCAAGCTTAAGTGTACCCCTTGTCTACCTTACTGCATGTCTCAAGCTTAAGTGTACTCCTTGTCTACCTTACTGCATGTCTCAAGCTTAAGTGTTCCCCTTGTCTACCTTACTGCATGTCTCAAGCTTAAGTGTACCCCTTGTCTACCTTACTGCATGTCTCAAGCTTAAGTGTACTCCTTGTCTACCTTACTGCATGTCTCAAGCTTAAGTGTACTCCTTGTCTACCTTACTGCATGTCTCAAGCTTAAGTGTTCCCCTTGTCTACCTTACTGCATGTCTCAAGCTTAAGTGTTCCCCTTGTCTACCTTACTGCATGTCTCAAGCTTAAGTGTTCCCCTTGTCTACCTTACTGCATGTCTCAAGCGTGAGGTGGGGCCGCGGGAGTGTGTGTGGAGTGTCTACATAATACAGAACCAACCTCTCCTGGGAACACTCCACAGTCAACCATGTTTGTACACAACTCACAACGCCTCACTCCGCACACAAGGTGTGGCCAGAGCTACAGTATTGCCCGCACCAATAAAGCAGCCCTCAGCCCTCAGTCTCGCGGGGCTGACCTGATCTGAAAACCATTGGATATGAATAGCGCCCTGCCAGTTTGGCCATATTGGTGCCATATTGGGGCCAAATGTGAGAGAAATCCATGCTGCTGCCTCATGTCGTGGCTCTTGGCACGCAAGAAGCGGTTGTGCCACTTTTGTAAACTGACAGATATTGGGAAGCAATATTGGCGCTGCGTTTTATAATGGTCCATCAGTCTTGTGAGCGTGGCGGGGCTCGTGTACCGTCCAGGACGCTGTTATCCTCTGATAACACCACTGTATAATTTCCCCTTTTTAGGTAAGAAACAATAGCAGCCTTCAGGATAAAATAAGAGGCAAAGCGGTCATTACCTGTCAGTACCGGACTCAAGAGAAGGTAATCCGCCCCAACACCTCTGCCCCCATCGATATATTTAAGATACACTGCGCAAACAGGAAGGCACAGCTCCTGTGCCAGGTAAGTCCACTACGGGCTCACCATAGCCCGTGCTACTTGGAACTTGTTCAGAGTAGCTGAATCTATAACAACAACAACAGCAAACAGGAACACAAGCGCAGCAGCCCTCCCATAGACACATACAAAACACGGTGAATGAGTTTGGGTCGTCATAAGAACTGCCTCGTATGGGCCAGTAGATCTACTGCAGTATATGTCATTCTGGCGTTCTTGTATACGGAACACCTTTTTGTATCTGAAGGTAGAAGGAACAGAGGGTGATCTTGGCCGGGAACGCAGATGACCCAGAAAGATTCGCCCTGACACAGCATTCAGACCAGTGACAGCATTCAGACCAGTGACACAGCATTCAGAGCAGTGACACAGCATTCAGACCAGTGACACAGCATTCAGACCAGTGACACAGCATTCAGACCAGTGACACAGCATTCAGAGCCCTGTACATAGCATTCAGATCCCTGTACACAGCCTTCAGAGCTCTGACATCCCTCAGAGCCCTGAACACAACCCTCAGAGCCCTGTACACATCCCTCAGAGCCCTGAACACAACCCTCTGAGCCCTGAACACATCCCTCAGAGCCCTGAACACAGCCCCCAGAGCCTTGTACACATCCCTCAGAGCCCTGAACACAGCCCTCAGAGCCCTGAACACAGCCCTCAGAGCACCAGTAGTGATCCTTGTGACACCAGTCACAGTTCTCATCAACTACTGAACACAAAGTATACTATATGTTGAGAGCGGTGCTCCCTCACTCATCACACCACTCTTCTGTCCCCGACTGACGCTGCGCCCTAGCATCTATTCCTGCTGTTCACTCTCAATGATTTGTAAAGTGTTTACACCTTTTCAGGGAGGTTAGCCATCTTCCCCTTTCCCGCCTGACTACAGTCACCTTGTCCAGGTTCTCATGACCCAGGTGAGTGTGTGCGCACGCGCGTGTGTGTCGTCTTGATGTGTGGTGGGGGAGGAACGACCAAGATAGACTCACGACTCCACACTAATTCAGATAAATTACACAAATGGTCCGATTACCTGTTAATTCCTGCCTCTTGTTGATTATCTGTTGATTATTCCTGTTGATTATCTGTTGATTATTATCCGTTGATTATTACCTGTTGATGATTTCGAGAGTTCTTCCCTTCCCATAGCCTGGTCTGTGGCCAGCCTTCCTTGGTGATCGTATGCTGTAACCTTCAGTACCACATACACTACGTATGTCAGACTAGTGCTTAAATATGCAGCTCCATTTAATGCAGCTCCATGCAGATTTAGACACCATTTAAGCGGTTGATATAAAAATTACAGAGGAATGCCAAACAAAATAAGGAATAAAAGGGACATGATCACGACATATAATATTGTCCGATAAACTGATAAGAGAAGATATATTAAGGAACGTTTAGAAGGGTAAATTGAAGAAGGAGAAGACATGGGTGAATGACAGCACTGGTGAATGAGAGGTGAGTAAGTTTGGTGAGTCAAAACAGGGGGGGAGATGGAGGCAGCTCAACTACTCGATTTGTTAACAGCAGAATCGCGAGGCTCCACTTTAACTGACCCACAACTGGGGCCCAGGAGCTAAGGCTAGTACACGCACACTCCTTCACACGCACACACATAAACTCTTGATTATCTTGTGTCACCAGTTGATTAACAGTTGGGAAGTGGGACCAAAGAGCCAGAGCTCAAACCCCCCCCCCCCCCCACGCACAACTAGGTGAGTACACCTAGGCTTGTACAGACGCACACGCATGGAAACCCACGCACACACACACACACACACACACACACACACACACACACACACACACACACACACACACACACACACACACACACACACACACACACACACACACACACACACACACACACACACACACACACACAAACACACACACACACACACACACACACACACACACACACACACACACACACACACACATTCATACACATGCGCTTGTATACATAAAACAAAAAAGAACTTTGGTGTATATTAGTATACAAGTCATCAGAAGTTGTATACATCCTCCACCTGTATTACCCGTCGTGGTTCATCACACTGTATTATACTTTACGTCTATTTAACACGTTAATACATGCACAGAACAGTTAATACACAGTGAAGTAATATAACAATTAATACGTATAAAAGTATACTATATAACCACAGCTCGTAAATATAAATAAACAAAATACAAGCACACACAACTGTGTATACATGTATATTAACAAATACATTCATACAACCCATTATACATGACCCACAATATATTATGCTCAGTACCGGGTCACCAGGGCCCCACACTCCCAAACCCCCCCATTTATGCTTCTTCCAGGGCGCAGCCGCGACACGTTGTCATGACAACCAGGTTTGTGTTCGCGTAAATGTCAATCCACAGCAATCTATTATTGATACTTAAAGAATATCAATATCCCTCACTGCTTACTTCACGTTGCCTCTAGCTGCAAGCTTTTTAGCAGCTCACTCTGAGGCGAGAATTGCAGCCTAATGCTAGCGGGACACGAAGACCTGGAGCCCCTGGTCAGTCAATACTCTCTCATCTATGCACAGGTTTTGTGGTCATGGCGTCCTTATATGTGATGGTGTATCATTATGGAAATAAATAAAGAATGATTGAGTTTGTATTCCTGGTACAGCAACGGCGCACTTATTGTCTCAGAATACACATATGATATACATATCTATATATATTCAATAAAAGCAACGCAAGTCAATTTTAACAACAAAATGAATTAATAATAATAATAATAATAATAATAATAATAATAATAATGGAGAAACTTACTACAATGCCCTAGTGATTGAATGAAGGTGAATGAAACACCCAAATATATGTGTATTAAAATGTTTTTTTCGAAAGTAGCCTATAACCTTTCTCAAGTTGCTATATACAGTGTTCTGACACAACACTGTATACACCACTTTGGGAAAGCTTGTACTTTACATCCGAAAATTAGTTTTTAATACACTTACACATATATTGGATCTTTCCTTCACCTTCAATTAAAATAATTATAATAATTTGAGGCGAGATATTTAGATAGAGAGAGAGGAGAGCTTGGGAGAAGCCTCAGACGGCGAGGGACAGTGAATTAGATGGTTCAAATGTTAAGTTATACTAGTCGCCAGGGTTATCATACTACAAAACACCCACATTAGTGTATGATACGTATATGTGGTGTATATCAAATGAAAGAAGAACGTGCACGTCTTGTAAACTACAATTATACTACTATACACATGTATCTCATAAAGTTATGTTGACGTATGTGGGAGAACAGCATTAAACAATGGTCACACAAGTAATGCTGGAGAGAGAGAGAAGGAAACTTTGTTTACCTTTGGTGTACACACCAATATATATTAGTGTTCCACCAGGTTACACACCTGGGCTTTGAAACTGATAGCAAGTGGGCTTTGTGGATGAGAGTTGACGAGTATAGTGTGGGTGAGGGATGCTGCGACGAGAGATACGGTCAACAACACCTAAGATAGCAAGGTGTAGCCAGACCACAGCAACAAGGCGTCATAAGATAGCAAGGTGTATAGCCAGACCACAGCAACAAGGCATCATAAGATAGCAAGGTGTATAGCCAGACCACGGCAACAAGGCGTCATAAGATAGCAAGGTGTAGCCAGACCACAGCAACAAGGCATCATAAGATAGCAAGGTGTATAGCCAGACCACAGCAACAAGGCATCATAAGATAGAAAGGTGTAGCCAGACCACAGCAACAAGGCATCATAAGATAGCAAGGTGTATAGCCAGACCACAGCAACAAGGAATCATAAGATAGCAAGGTGTATAGCCAGACCACAGCAACAAGGCAACATAAGATAGCAAGGTGTAGCCAGACCACAGCAACAAGGCATCATAAGATAGCAAGGTGTATAGCCAGACCACAGCAACAAGGCATCATAAGATAGCAAGGTGTATAGCCAGACCACAGCAACAAGGCATCATAAGATAGCAAGGTGTAGCCAGACCACAGCAACAAGGCATCATAAGATAGCAAGGTGTATAGCCAGACCACAGCAACAAGGCATCATAAGATAGCAAGGTGTATAGCCAGACCACAGCAACAAGGCATCATAAGATAGCAAGGTGTATAGCCAGACCACAGCAACAAGGCATCATAAGATAGCAAGGTGTATAGCCAGACCACAGCAACAAGGCATCATAAGATAGCAAGGTGTATAGCCAGACCACAGCAACAAGGCGTCATAAGATAGCAAGGTGTATAGCCAGACCACAGCAACAAGGCATCATAAGATAGCAAGGTGTATAGCCAGACCACAGCAACAAGGCATCATAAGATAGCAAGGTGTATAGCCAGACCACGGCAACAAGGCGTCATAAGATAGCAAGGTGTATAGCCAGACCACAGCAACAAGGCATCATAAGATAGCAAGGTGTATAGCCAGACCACAGCAACAAGGCATCATAAGATAGCAAGGTGTATAGCCAGACCACAGCAACAAGGCATCATAAGATAGCAAGGTGTATAGCCAGACCACAGCAACAAGGCATCATAAGATAGCAAGGTGTATAGCCAGACCACAGCAACAAGGCGTCATAAGATAGCAAGGTGTATAGCCAGACCACAGCAACAAGGCATCATAAGATAGCAAGGTGTATAGCCAGACCACAGCAACAAGGCATCATAAGATAGCAAGGTGTATAGCCAGACCACGGCAACAAGGCGTCATAAGATAGCAAGGTGTATAGCCAGACCACGGCAACAAGGCGTCATAAGATAGCAAGGTGTAGCCACAGGACAGCAACAAGGAATCATGCTGACGACCTTCATATGCTGATGCCAGGCAATGCTGTGGTGTGAGCATGTTTAACGCACCATCTTATGCCAACAACAACAGCTCTGTTTAACCAGCAAATAGACTTGACCTTCTAACAACAACAACAGCTCTCTTTAACTAACTATACCTGAACTTACAACACGTTATGCTGGCTGCGAAATTTTCTCTAAAAGTCAAATTTTAAAACTGAAAAAGTACAGTAATTGGATTTACTTATGACATAACTCTGAGAGCAGAACAGACAAATGTATGCAGATGTGTAAGTAGTAAGTAATTATCAAAAGAAGGCACCAAACCGGGAAGGCTATATAATGCAGATGTGTAGCTGTTGTTGCAGATGTGCAACTGATGTTGCAGATGTGCAACTGTTGTTTGCAGGTGTACATCTGTAACAGCAGATGTGCAACTGTTGCTGCAGATGTGCAACTGTTGTTTGCAGGTGTACATCTGTAACAGCAGATGTGCAACTGTTGCTGCAGATGTGCATCTGTTGTTATAAAGCTTGACGTAAACCTGATCTAACCCCGACTACTATTTACCTCAATAATTTACTGAAGTAAGTTAAATAGTTGCTGTTATTTCTATTTATTTTTATAATTACTATTTTTATTCTTATTAACAATAATAATAATAATAATAATAATAATAATAATAATAATAATAATAATAATAACAATCATAATATTATTACATATATTTCACAGGCGACTGGTTAAAGTTGACCCTGGAGTCAGGAGGTGCAGTAACTAAGTACTGTGCAGTAACTAAGTCACTGCATAGTTACTGCACAGTATTGCTGGTAAACTTCATTGACTATTGACTATTATTAGCTTTTCATCTATAAGGTTGTTAAATTGTTCAAAATACAGTAACGTTTGGTCGTCCTGCTATCAAAATACCTCCCATAATTTTGCGTATTTTGAGTAGTGAGTGGAAAATGCTTTCTTCATGCAGCGGGAAAAATTGTCTGGCGTGATTCGAAGAGAACAGAACGCTGTTCCAGAAAATGTCGAATATTATCAGTTATGAGTCGTGTGTAAAGTGCTTTTCACTCATAAACAGTGGGCTTAGCGGCCGGAATAATGGGAATTGAGAGTAGTTTAAATGACAGCGGCTGGCTTTACACGCTAGCCTCATTCCAAGACATAAAATTTGTGCGTTGGAGTAAAGGCACATCAGGCTACAGCAGCCCGTCCTCGTGAACAATGGCCAAAATGCTCGCTAATCCGGCCGCCGCCTTCCCTGTTTATGAATGAAAAACAAATAGATAAATACAGGATGTGTGGTTTGAGTAGTGACGTGACGGGAGGACATTCATGGAAGCCCAGCACGCACACGACCGCCAGGGATGTGAGCACACACTTTCCCAGTGTCGCCCATGTAAACAAATGGATCGAACAAGAAGGGGAAATTGAACACACTACCGGTCCCACCTATTAAGTATTGGTAAGTACACACACACACACACACACACACACTCACAATATAAGTATGAGACAGAGCCCAGAAGGCTCAGGAATCTGTACACCAGTTGAGAGGCGGGACCAAAGAGACAAAGCTCAACCCCTGCAAGCACAACTAGGTGAGTACACACACACACACACACACACATTAGGCAGTAATGTGGTGGAGGCTGACTCCATACACAGTTTCAAATGTAGATATAATAGAAAGCCCAGTAGGCTCAGGAATCTGTACTAGTAAATACACACATATGCTTGTAGTACTATGCAGCTCTTCACGGTGAATGGCAAAATAATAATTGCCAGAGGTATAGAAAACAGATATGTGACATTTTGAGGAAGGCAAGACCCACAGACAGATGTCACGGACATAAACTTGGTACAAAGAATCAGAGACATCAACCATAAGACTCATGGAGCACTTAAAAAAATATAGTAATAACCATAATCCTAATAATAATAGAATTATTTGAAAATTTACTATAGTTTGCCTAGATACGTTCTCTTTGAAGCAAATGCTTTACTCGTTTTCTTTCATGCAGTTTGCGGGGTAACTATAGGAATACCTATTGCACTATTTTTAAATTGTAGTATAAAACTTAATTAAGTTGCTTTATAGTCATTACATTTATTAAAATATTTCCTTTTTTTATATGATCAGTTCCTATCATTATATTTAAAGTTTTGCAAAAATTCAGAAAATATTATTAATATCAAAATGTCGTTTGAAAAAAAAATCCTCGTGAGTACGAATTTCTTTCAATTGCAACTTGGAATGAAAACGTTCCGTTTGTACCGGGAAACACTTCAAAACGCACCGTTTGTACCGGGAAGTACTTCAAAACGTACCGTTTGTACCGCGAAATACCTCAAAAAGCACCGTTTGTACCGCGAAATACCTCAAAACGTACCATTTGTACCGGGAAACACTTCAAAACGTACCGTTTGTACCACGAAACACTTCAAAACGCACCGTTTGTACCACGAAGTACATCAAAACGTACCCATAATTTTATTTACCTAAAATAAATAAAGGAACAGTAATATTTTTCCCGCCAGCAGCCATAACCATCCCATTAGGCTGTAGACTTGAGATGAATTCACTTCCCATCAGAGCCACTTAATGAACATTATCCTTCTTGACCTTACTTATCTCCTTCTGAGAAAGATAAGATTATGTGTGGGATCATGTGTAACTAAGATATCACAGTATGATCTTATATGTATAGAATAAATCATATCTGTATTGCTTATCAGGAACAAATTTGAACAAACTTGGTTGCTTGATCGTTAATATTCTTTAATTAGAAATATCTGTCTGATATCCAGATGGTGTTTGAAGTATATTTCATAGATGGCAGCCATTCATATTCTAAAACATTCTAACCATTCTAACACCACCATTCACCAACAATCACCATTCTAACAACATTCATTATTGTTAGAATGTTCCCATTCATAGACTCCTAATCTAGATGATTTCTGCCGTCCGTCTTAATCATTTGAACTTGAAGAAAGTATTCTCTCTACAGCCGCTGATGACTGAGGGTCAACACCCGAATATAATGTACATTCTCTCAAGTGATGTTGTTGAATTAGATTTAGCTACTTAGAACGAAATGTCCATGTAGCACGGGCTATGGTGAGCCCGTAAGGGACCTGGCCCTTTTATACCGTGAGGTAATGACTCTGTTTCAAGTTAGCCAACACATTTGTGTTCTACAGTCTTGGTAAAATCGTTCTGGAGAAGTATCAATGAAATTCACTCCCTGAACAATATGACTAAACGCCAGGCAATTAGAAGTCTTGTGAATATATGTGAGGGAGCGACTCTCTCTACGTTAGTGAGAGCAACGGCCGGAGGCTCGCCTCTTTATCAGCCCGCGGCCTCCTCCTCCTCCACTAATTGCCTGCGTTTTATTTTATCTACAACTATATGGAGAGAGAGAGAGAGAGAGAGAGAGAGAGAGAGAGAGAGAGAGAGAGAGAGAGAGAGAGAGAGAGAGAGAGAGAGAGAGAGAGAGAGAGAGACAGAGACAGAGAGAGACAGACAGAGACAGAGGTAGGTAAAGACTTCGGTCTCTTTCAGCAATATGGCGAGACACAGCACAATGTCTGGATCATATTTCAAGTTAATTAAATCTTCCTTAATACTTTGAGTAAGGAAAACTTTTGTATTTAAGGACGGGGGGAAGGGGAGGGGGAGGGAGGGTTAAAATTCGAATAGAAGAAAATGAAGTTAAGAATAAGGATATGGGATGGGAGGAGGAAAATGAGAAAATAGACAAAATGCGACAGAGAGGGGATAGAGATGAGGGAAGGCTCGAGGTGTGAATGTTCCCTTCGAAATCGCACGTCTAAGGCCTGTTTCCACCTTGAAAACGTTCTTGAAGGTAAAACTGAGCGCGTCACACACCTTCTTATCATTCTCTGACTGTCCTCTCTTTTTCTTAAAGAGAATGATCACTTGAGCAATCGTTGAAATCTTCCTGTTTACATGGCAGTTAAGATTAGTCTCTGGACAAGGATGGTACGTCCTTATGCAGCTTCTCCGTAGCTTTCTACTCCCCTTTCTGGATCCCGTTTCCCAGTCATATTGTCTATTTGAAGTCTAGCATTACTAGTAGCATCGCATTTAATCTAAGGCGTGTTTACAGTCAAGCCTCTGGATGATACTCTTGCACGCTGTGTTTATACTCGTGTGTGTGTGTGTGTGTGTGTGTGTGTGTGTGTGTGTGTGTGTGTGTGTGTGTGTGTGTGTGTGTGTGTGTGTGTGCTCACCTAGTTGTGTTTGCGGGGGGGATGAGCTCTGGCTCATTGGTCTCGCCTCTCAACTGTCAATCAACCGGTGTACAGATTCCTGAGCCTACTGGGCTCTATCATATCTACACTTGAAACTGTGTATGGAGTCAGCCTCCACCACATCACTGCCTAATGCATTCCACCTGTTAACTACTCTGACACTGAAAAAGTTCTTTCTAACTTCCCTGTGACTCATTTGGGTACTCAAGTTTCCACCTGTGTTCCCTTGTGTGTGTGTGTGTGTGTGTGTGTGTGTGTGTGTGTGTGTGTGTGTGTGTGTGTGTGTGTGTGTGTGTGTGTGTGTGTGTGTGTGTGAGAGAGAGAGAGAGCGTACGCGCGCGCACAAAAGCCAAGAAACATAAATATTAATATTCAGTTCTTAATGGATTAATCCCGGAAATGTTATGCGTGGCGCTGTTCACTTTAAGGAGTGAGGAAGACGGACGTAGAGGGGGGGGGAAGGGGGGTGTTACGTATTAGATTTTAAGTCTTTTTAGGAGTTTGCATTTAAGGGACTTAAAGGCGGTATTAAGTGTCTCGTGGAGGCGAGCACCCGAGAAGACTTGTATGTTAGGCTTAAAGGCGAATTGCCACCTCTCTCTCTCTCTCTCTCTCTCTCTCTCTCTCTCTCTCTCTCTCTCTCTCTCACCTTCCCTCACCAGCATATCATCTCTCTCTCTCTCACGTTCCCTCACTGGCATATCAAGTCAGTTTCAAATACAACATTTGCAAAATTGAACAACTTTAATTCCCTTAATGTTTAAAGGTACGGTCGACACTTTTTTAATCGTGGTCTTCGTATCCCTTGTCCTTGTACCCCTGGTACTGGTATCCCTTGTTCTGGCACCCCTGGTTCCCCTGGCACTCTGGACAGTGCCAGGGGTGGTACCTAGTGTGCAGCTAATCCTGGCCTGATGTCTTGCCTCACGGAACTAACAACCCAATAAATTCACTCTGCTCCTCCTCCTCCTTTATATCAGTGAGACAATGCTCTCTCTCTCTCTCTCTCTCTCTCTCTCTCTCTCTCTCTCTCTCTCTCTCTCTCTCTCTCTCTCTCTCTCTCTCCTACGTGACACATTCATTATACAACTCCAACGCTTATTACAAGATATTAAACTCATAACATCACAAATTACATTTTCCTTTGATTTTATGTGTGATGGGGGAGGCATTATTTCCGTGCAGCATAGCGGGGATGTCGAGGCGCTCTGTGGCTGCGACGGGCAAGTCCGAGGTCTCCTTGATGCATGACTCTAATCCCTTGGGCAAGATGTGCTCCTTCCCCGGGGCTCTACACCCTCTCACTCATGCACGCACGCACGCCGAGGTGCAGAGTTAAGGAAGTGCGTGTGGAGGACCCCAGAGCAGCGTGCCACAAAAATACAACAATTGGTTATTTGCGGTGTAAAGAAAACTTAGTTTGAAATCTAATTAAAACGCCGCCAGCGTCTGGGTTTCCGCCTCCGCCCTGATGAGGCCTCCGGACCTGCCACAACCTCTCGGTAAATGTCACAAGATTAATATTTTTAATGAATTTTCAACCTCCTCTTTAATCCTGCTACTCTCTCGCTCACCATCCATTCATCCACACACCAAAACACATCCATCAACCCTTTAACAACATTATTTCTGAAAATATATTACACATACACACACACCCAGGCAGTGATGTGGTGGAGGTAGATCAAACACGGAAATTTGTGAAGAAGGATATTTGGTTAAGTTAATAAAATATGAACAAAAATTAGATGGCAATATATTGTTTGCATTTGTTTGTGAAGGGGTAGTGGTGGGCCTGATAGGCCGGCCCACACAGTTGGCCACAATGCAGGTGGTGGTGGGCCTGATGGGCCGGCCCACACAGGTGGCCACAGTGCAGGTGCAGGTGGTGGGTCTCCTAATGATCTCACCGACAGTAGGCCACAGATTAACACCACTGCAGGAAGCGTATATAACCAAGCACACAGATGGCTACACACACGTGCTGTCTCCTCCTTGGTGTGGCAGCAGCTGGGACCCAGACTGGGGGAGGTACTCGGGGTCCTTCATCACACACACACACGGACACGGGCACACACTCCCCACACGTACCAAACACGAACAACACGTCCCTCTCATTCAATGCGTGCAGACACGAACACGGGCACCACCCCTCATCCGCCGTACTCAGACACAAACAAGAACACTAACATGTGTAAATGTAAAACTCCGTATCATATATATACTGAAGATATAGCTCTGTATTTGTATGTTAGCCACCCTGTGTGTGTATAAGTATATTTCTTGTGTTAATGAGCCCTGCTGGAGATAACCGAGCCATCCCCTGTGTTCGTAAAGTATTAGTATTATACGCTCTACAATATGGTGTAGCATCTGAAGACAATTGTTATAAACTGATTTGAGAATAAGATATACACAGTCCCTCTCCTTCTCTCCGTTACTCTTATTCGCCACTCTCTACCACCCTCCTTCCCTTCCACAGTCCCTCGTCATCCCTCCCTCATGCCTCGTAAGAAACCATCCTGGAGGACTTCAGGACTCGTGTCGCAGAAAGTTGGAATGAAGTAGAGGAAGGCCCGCGTTGTGTTGGAGGACGGCCTCCTCCCTATCTTCTGCCTCTCTCTACTTCTCTTCCTCCCTCCCCTGCCTCCCACCAGCCAGGAGCACCGGTGAGAGCTGTGATTGTGTGGCGGGGATTGTCACAGTCATCACCATCACCACAGGGACCTTGCTGATGAGACCTCGGTACACTGTGAACAGTGAAGTGCGGCGCCACCACCACCACTCTACGGGTCCTACACCTCATATTTCATTTACTTTGAAAATATCATGTGTTGATAGCTTAGTCGATTAAGGCAGTGTCTGGGATGCTCCCGGACGCAGGTTCGAATCCTCGTCACGGCCCTTGTGGATTTACTCATGTGTTGATAGTCTAAATGCCTTCTTAAACAGACTACCTCACTAAGGTAGTACGGCTCTAAACTACCACAATCATACCTTCGATTACTGCTGAGGGTTGAATAGTGACTATTTATACAAACACAGATGCCGCAATAATCGCTTTCTCTGTACCCTTAACTAGCCAATGATAACTAGTCATTAGAGAGCAAACCAGAACTGTGGCGACGCACTTCTCTAAGCCATTGATACTAACAAGCGTACCACCCACTTTGCGTTGGTTCCCTTGTTTCTTCACATAAACCCGAGTCGTCCAAGTCCTTCTCCATATTGTTCTTCTCTCGGATTATACTAATTATACTAAATACAAGTTTGGAAACAAAGTTGTTGATTTAAGGAACAAATTACCGGCTAAAATAATAGACGAGGGATCGCTAGTGTTTCAAGCGAAGGTTAGAGGTATATTATATATATATGTGTAAATTTAGTTGGATATAAATAGGAGCTCCATCCAACACACACACCACAAACACACACACCACACCCACACACACACAAACCCCCCCCCACACACACACACCCACACACACACACACACACACACACACACCCACACCCACACACACACACAACTAGGTGAGTACAACTAGGTGAGAACACACCACCAACGACCCTCTCATTACCCTCAATAACCTTCCTCACAACTTTCTTAATTAGCTGATGCATCTCACGGCAACCTCTCGCCTCCCCACCACAGCACTACACAAAGCCACACTCAACACAGTTGTATTCACAACACCCTCACATTCAACACAACACAGCCACACGCAACACTCTCATAAGTAACCCCCACCAAGACACAGCTGTCTACAAGTAGCAAGGAACAAAGCTTTCTCCATTATATCAATACTTAATACTATCACTCAGCCGCCAACATTACCAGGTCTCATCCCAGCTACACAGGTCGCGACCAACCCCAGCTCATAAAAGCAAGATACACAATGTATCACATTGCAGAAAATGACCTACGCTAATTAAAACACTCTACAAACACGCACAATAGTGTAGATCTTCACAATCTCTCAACTCCATAAAGGAACGTGTCTGGGAACCTATTTATAGATTCATTTACATCCCAGCAAAGCGTGGGACTACAGAGATACCAGAAACAATTATTGAAAAATGTGCCTGAATGGCTTAAGTAAATCTAGTAAATTACATTTTCAGGGCAGTCAATTACGGGACGCCGCTTGTTCCACAGTGTCCTCTGTGTTGTGGGCCCTCAACACCGGACACTCATTGGCTCACTGACTTATGATACCAAATGGTTTTGTATCCCTCGTTATTCTCCTCCCAGAGAGAGAGAGAGAGAGAGAGAGAGAGAGAGAGAGAGAGAGAGAGAGAGAGAGAGAGAGAGAGAGAGAGAGAGAGAGAGAGAGAGAGAGAGAGAGAGAGAGTGAGTTCAGCTTACAGACTTCACCACACTAAACTCCCCCCCTCCCCTGGCGTCCCCTCCACAGACGAGCGCCATACAGGTATACCCAATCAGCAATCAACGCTTAAACAAACCTTCAGGGGAAATTGAAAGTCTACACAGAAGAACAAAGAACCAGTAACACTATATGTTTTCCCAGAAGTGAGGTTGAGAAAATGAATAAATGGCAACTGCTGGGGAGAGCGAGATGTGTGTCAAGGTTCTGTCCTCTGTGACGGAGAGAGAGAGAAGAAGGGGAGAGAGAGAGAGAGGAAGGGAGAAAGAGAGACAAAGTGAGAGAGTGACACTACTAACCCATGTTATCAAAATATTTCGTGAGCGTGCAGATCCTTGCGTGTCCCCCGGGTATTGAGCGAAGCAACCTTCAGGCATCATGGCATTGTTCAGCCCAAGCAACCCGCGAGACCTCAACCCGCGAGACCTCAACCCACGAGACCTCAACCCGCGAGACCTCAACCCGCGAGACCTCAACCCGCGAGACCTCAACCCGCGAGACCTCAACCCACGAGACCTCAACCCGCGAGACCTCAACCCGCGAGACCTCAACCCGCGAGACCTCAACCCACGAGACCTCAACCCGCGAGACCTCAACCCACGAGACCTCAACCCACGAGACCTCAACCAGCGATGAGGGGGGAGGGGGGAAGGAGGGGAAGGGGAAGAATGAAGAGGAGGCATTATTCAGGATCTGGGTCATATATTAACACACTCCACCATGACTTATCACATTATGCATACCATATATTTCCCATCAGTAAAAGCGAATGTATCCCAGGCGTGAAAAGATGGCGGCCAGTTGTACCATGACGTTCCCCCTTGTCGTTGCATCACGTCACGTGACACAACATCACCCAATAAGAAGGGACATTGTGTGCGAGAGCTCGCGTTACCGATTGAATGCTCATTTGACTTGTGATAAGGGTGAAGAGCAGCTATTTGTAACTACGCTCTCCTGGAACCAATTGAGGTTGTTACTCTGATGACGGTTCATGGGTCTATGTTTGATGAAGAGGCTGAATGAAGGTTCAGAAGCTGATCTTAACAAACACCTCATGTGACCCGTGCAGATCCGCGCGCAATTATGGGAATTTGGCTAGGTGTCGAGAGGAGTGATTTTCAAGTTAATAGTTGAGACAGCAAAAGCCTACCGCCACTGTGGAACCAAATCGTCCAGGACGAAAGGGAGACGGGGATGTTGTATAAGCAAGTCTTGATGCTTGGTGAACCAGGAACTACATTATACCTACAGACAAGTAACTATCACAAGAAGGGGGCCAAGAATACCTACAGACCAGTACAAGAAGGGACCAAGCACACACAGACAAGTAATTATCAGCAGAAGGAGGTCAAGTGTATCTACAGACAAATGTTCGAGCCGAAGGAATTGGTGCTGCAATACATGCGAAGGTCAAAACACCGAACAAATTGTAGTGTTAACCTAATTAAGAAGTGGCACCGTGACGATCAGATCAAGATGAAAATCAGAGGAACCATCTCTCTGCCTTCATCAACGGAGACATCTGCCTGCAGGTCCCTGCATTCCAATATGCAATAATGCACCGTTTGCTGCATTTGCAATGTCAAGGAACGCACTTGTCCAACCACCGTAAGTGCAATTAGGTGTACACACACACACACGATAACTGCGCTATGTCTTGGCCATAAATATTTAAATAAGGGATTGTATACACTTCGTCTTAGGAGGCAGAAACCTAAATACATGGGAGCCCTTGAGACACTCTTGGCCTATTAAACATATGTCTCTGTAAACTTTTGTCGAGAAAGCGCAAAATTTGAATGGAAATATTTGCTGATAAATCAAGATCTGATTAATGAACGGTTTTGTGGGGGCCACTATCTGGTGAGGGGTAACAATCTAGTCCCTAGCACAAGCTAGCCTCGGATCTGTTCTCAGACTTAGTCTCAAGAGGCTACTTGACATGCAAGCCCGTCCCATCCAAAATCCTTATCCTGACCCCTTCCCAGCGCTATACAGTCGTAATAGCTTGGCGCTTTCCCTCTGACAATTCCCTTCCCTCCCTCACACGAGGTACTGTTTGTAAAGTTGGTGCAGCTTCAATATCAGGTAGAGACGAAGGCTGCGAACCCGGATCTCAGGTGTGCATATCCTACCCTAAATCCTGGGTGCAAGGGAAGGGTGGACAATACCCACAGGTGGACACGGCGTCCATCACCCACACCGGTATTGAGGGCGGGACGTCTGCCTGCCTGTGTACTAGGCTCTCCCGCCCGGCCCTAATATTATCACTGGACACTGTGCACGATACAGCAGCCTCGTGAAGTAACTAATTTGTGAATCAGGAAAATGTCGCTTTACTTATGACTGGGGACGGAAAGAAGGATAATAACATGAAGCTCGAGGAAGAAGGAGAGATACATTACCATGGCAGCTAGACAAAGCTTTACCAGATATCTAGGATTAAATATACAAGAGAAAACTGGAAACAGGAGGCATGGCGCTGATCATGTAGCCACAAGTTGCTGCACAAACACACGCACGCTAACGACCTCTCTTCAAACAACATGCAATTATTCCTTTGGCCAATACTAGTCTTATTCTGACTTATGACCGTCATGGTTTAACAATTTGTTGATGCATGGCGTGTTCTTCCGAGTGAGGCGGGTCCCATGCGCCCTCCCTCTCTTTCTCTCTATTTATCTGTCTCTGGAAGGTCTGAAGACTTACCGGAAGATCTAAAGATTTACAGGAAAGCCTTGGGAGTTTCTTGGAGGTTAGGAACCATGGTGGAGGAGTGGAGGTTCCCGCAGCTATCTGTCATAGCCAGTAAGTTTTACTACGAGTCACTGAGTTTGGTCCCGTGACCCTTGATCCTTCCAGTCATGCCCACGCCTCCCTCCAGCCTCCACTCCCTCCCTCCCATCTCACACACTACCTCCCTCCCTTCTCACACACTCCCTCCCTCCGTCCCCTCTCACACACTCCGTCACCACACAAAAGTGACATAACAATACGCAATATCCAGCAAAAATATTGCGCCGTCAGGTTATTAGTCCATGAAAACTTTACTAGTGTGTGAAAGTGTGTGTGTGTGTGTGTGTGTGTGTGTGTGTGTGTGTGTGTGTGTGTGTGTGTGTGTGTGTGTGTGTGTGTGTGTGTGTGTGTGTGTGTGTATGTTTACTATCTGTGCCTGTAGGATCAAGCTGTTAGCTCTTGAACCCTTCCTTTCTAACCGTTGGTTGTTTAATGCATTGACACTCAACCTCTTTCCCCTCATCCTATCTGCCACAGCGCCACACCTACGCCAGCTCTGTCACAGTGCCTCATGTAATGGTTATACATTTGAATTAATGAATAATATAATTTATTGTTGTTATTATAGCTTGCCATGGTGACGTTTAAATTAATTGGTAAACTATTTCCAGATATAAAAACAAAGAGAGAGAGAGAGAGAGAGAGAGAGAGAGAGAGAGAGAGAGAGAGAGAGAGAGAGAGAGAGAGAGAGAGAGAGAGAGAGAGAGAGAGAGAGAGAGACTCATATTATTTAGGTCTAGTGAGGCTTGATAATGGAATATATATATATATATATATATATATATATATATATATATATATATATATATATATATATATATATATATATATATATATATATATATATATATATACAAAGAACTGTATCTAGTTTCTCCGTGAAAATACACCGAAAGGTATATGCTTATCCTGGATGTGTATAAACTGAATTTACATTATCCTGGAAAATGTTCAGACATAAAACACACACGTTAGCTGGCCAGTAAAGTGCTGTAGAGGATTAATAACCTCCCGGTGTTGTCAGCCCTCCAACACGGCATCAATCTCATGCGCATACGCTTATATTTTCATATATTTCTGAAATATATTTGAAAATAACGGATGTGCGCCGGAGGCTACTGTGGCGGCCGGATGAAACCACCCGCGGAGTTTGAGATGTATTTATTGCTTATCTCAATAAACATACTTGAACCACCCGCGGACCACAGCTCTTAATAAGCCCAACACCAGACCCAGGGAACACTGTACATCAGAGACGAGTGAAGACAAACGTCAAGGTTCTTCTTGGCTGTCTTAGCAAGTGGCTTTCCCAATATTTAGGTTCAGTACACGAGTGGATGTTTACAGACGGCAGCTGCCACGCATGGTATGATAAACTTTGTGCAGATTCCTTTACTTCTAATGTTCTTATGGTGCTAGCAGATCACCACATACAATTCTAGTGAATTAAGACACACACACACACAACTAAATGTGTTTCGGGTACGGGTGTCGGCAAAACAGTGTTGTTTCAAGTCAGTGTTGCGGCACCTTCTCCCCGCGCTCCCCTTAAATTCATTAAGTTAACACGTGGCCCCGCTCTTCGAAAAAGCCTAGCATTATATTGCAAGTCATCTCCGCTTAATTTCACATTATCAGCCTGTCTATTGCACCGACATGAGCAAAACTCTCAAACTCAGTCTTCCGCATAACTGACTTTCCCCACAACTGAGTTCTTTAGTTTGAAATAAAAAATGAGAACTGCATCAAAATTTCCGTGCAAGGTACAACAGCTCGAGCGGGTTCAATAAGCCCCAACAAAGGTACGATGTCCATCAAGCAGACACCAGGTGCCACTGAATACTCAAATTTCGCAACAACGTATGCAACACTACGGAAAAAATTGGCATCAAGTGTCTGGGATGCGCGGGTGTCTGATGATTGGCCCTCGGCATAAAAGATGAAAATATATCACCTCGCTCATTTGGGCTAATGTGACTGTTAGCAACGATCCCCACACGGCCAGTCGTCGCAGCTTGAAACAGAGGTATTAAAAAATATTGTCTGGCCCATATTTCATTTAGTATTGCTTTACATGCTATTACTTCCGGTTGCAAGCATAATGAAAGCTGTTAATTCGCACTGCTAAAGGGTGCCGCCATTTACTGCCATCACATTAGCGCTTCGACGACTTGCTGGTCCCTTTGGAAATGTAATGTGTAGCCGTGGTGGTCGAGGTCATGGTATATATACCACAGCTGAGGAGGAGACGACTAATACACGGGAGGCGACAAATTCTGCGGATAACGACAGGATCCATAGGGGCAATAGGTTCCACTGGGAGAGTTAGTTTCCAAGAAGGGGGGTTACCGGGTTCACGTTAATGAACTCTTTATCTCCCACAGGGCCCTTAGATATAGGCATTTCGTTTCCTCTAATTTTGACCCATTTTTTATTCCCACCTTATTCTATTTTGATCCCCCTCTTCCCTCTCATTTCCATCCCTCACTTCCACTTCTACTCTTTCCTAATGCTTCACCCTGGTACTTCCATTCTCTTTCCATTCCTACCCGTTCTTACAATGTCAACTTTTATAGCATCAGTCTTTGTCAGATGGCTACGGTGTAGTTGTCAAGAGACGGTTATACATGCTACATTGTGCCAATATTATTCTTAGCTATGTCATTGGTGACTTGTGCTGCTAATCAGTACCTTCACATTGTCATGTTAAGAAATATGAAATATTTTTGTCGCAGGAAATAATAATTTGAGTTTGGTGTTCAGGTGTGCCTAGCCTAACCCAAATATCTGAAGGTTTAAATTTATGCCGCTTGTAATACTGAGCTTTTTAGGGCTATTTATATGTATTTTACTAGTATCACATCTCTTCTCTTTCTACTATTTTCTTAATTCTTATTCTCAGTGTGACCTAATATCTTTACTAATATGAGCAATTGTTAATTAATTTCTTGTTGACATGCTAAAAATTAAAAATTTACACACTCTTTCATAGTAAAGAGGTTTACTAATTTATCTGTGGTGCAAGCCGATAATTTTGTTGTATTCAATATCCTACATTACAAGCATTATTCCACCTGACTTACGGGAAATGTTGGCGGAATACTTGACTGACCGAGTACCTAAGATGGTTGCCAAATGATAGAATTTAAAATATTTTGTGGTAGAGAGCTATTACTAATGTACCGCTAATATTACTCAGAGTTTGCATAAGTAAGACTGAGATACAAGTGACAGTACATAAGACGGTTCGCAAAACATGCTTCACCTTAGCCTACCCAAAGACTTACACACTTACACAGCTTAAGGCAATACAGCCTATCCTAAAGCAATACAGCCTATCCTGAAGCAATACAGCCTATCCTAAACCAATACAACCTATCCTAAAACAATACAACCTATCCTAAAACAATACAACCTATCCTAAGGCAATACAGCCTATCCTAAGGCAATACAGCCTATCCCCAGCTATGTATACAGTGTTTACAATCGCTGGAGATCGTTTGCAACAGATTATTCCTAGGCAGTTTAGGCTTCTGGGAGAACTAATGTATGGGCAATGTATCGTTACCACAGTGTTGAGAGGTGGTGGTTCCCGACCCAGAGAGTGTTATATTGATTCATGCTCCGGTGGGTTACTTCAGGGTTATTAAAGCCTCTCACATTGGTTTATATAATGGGTTTATCCACCTTATATCAGTCAACCGAAGAAAATGACTTCGTACAGTTGAACTGTTAAAAATTATTCCATTGACAAGTATTACCGGCGTTGTGAAAGATGTATATATATCCTCTTCCAATAAATGACTATACAGATGTATTATGCATAACTATCCGATTAGTAAAGGAATATCACTATATTGCATAAGCAGAGTTCATTTTATATGCGTTTGTATCTCAGTCATATACATACATACATACATACCAGTCTACACAATTTGGCCACATTAATAAAAAGGAGAACTGGGTTAATGATACCTGAATGTTGGTAGATCAATCGTCAACGTGGCCTGTAATTATAGGTGACGGGAACTGAGGATGGACGGGTTATAACGCGAGGTGACGCATCCCTTCCTCGTGACGGACGACACCACACTGAGGAAGCACTGACCACGCACCTTGAGGAAGCACTCACCCCGCACCTTGAGGAAGCACTCACCCCGCACCTTGAGGAAGCACTCACCCCGCACCTTGAGGAAGCACTTACCCCGCACCTTGCGGGAGGTAAACAAAAGATCACGTTCGCCACCTAGTGACAACTATCGGAACTACCCGAATTACTCTTTTTAGTATTTATTACGGGGGGAAGTGTTTTGTTATAATAAATTGCTTATTGACCAACTAGTAAGTATACTTTAGTCCTGAACATAGGTATAGGGGCTTAAATAAACTGGGTATATACACCGAGAAGTGAGCCACATTTGTATAAACAACTCTGGTATTATATTTTAGACAAAAATATCCAGCAAAATGTAATACATGAAAGAGTAACTTATTATATACCTATCCATTTCAACTTAGTTACATGGAAAACTTGCAAGCTTTGGTTTATGCGAGTTAATTTCATTAAGGATTTTATAGTTATTACATGGATAATTCTAAATAATATATGAAGGCATACGCTTGGTTAGATTAGGCTCGGTGAGATAATTGCAGCATTGCAATTAGGGTTGCAATTGCAATCTAGGGTTGGTTTACCTAGGTAAGCATCATTAAATTTAGGTAGGCTTGGGTTATATTAGACAAGAGCTCTGTTAAGTATGCTTTATTTCATTATTTTTACAAAAGACTCTGTAGCTGAGTTAGGCTAGGATAAGTTAGGCAAGGTTAGGTTAAGCTGGATTAGATTAGATTATACAGAGAATGTTGCAAAAAGAGGGGGGGGACTGAAACAATTAACACCCCAACACACACACATTAGGTCAGGCTAGCCTAGGATGGGGTAAACATATGATGTTAGTTTCCCTAAACTTTGGTATGCTTTCTGAACATTAAACATTTTGGGCTGACGAAATACCTCTGTAAAACGTTAGCCGAGGCTTCAGCTGGCGTAACTGCCAGTGTAGCCAGAACTCGCCTAGTCTCTCACACAGTGTAGCCAGAACTCTACGAGCTTGAAACCTCTCAGGGTCGGTGGGGTGAGGAGTGTTGGTACCAGTGTGGCGAGACCAGACCTCAACACAACATATCAATCAATCACTTGTTTAATGCCTTCCCAATTTGTTGTCATTGTTTATATTCACAGCGTAATTTAACTTTTTTTAACTGAACTGAACAAGCTGAACTTATTCACTTGTTACAAACTTCTTTGAGTTACAAAAAGCAGAACAAAAAGTTACAAAACTTCTTATTGATGTGTTATTTCGTAGAAGCTTCATTAGTTACTGCTCTAAAATGCTTTTGTAAAGTATTGCGAAATTTAAGATTGTATCAATAAAAATACAAAATAATTGCATTTTAATATTCTGAAAGTTTTTTCTTTAATTTTACACATGAGGAGTTCCTCTGATGTTTTCATTTCAGTCGCAATTTATTTTTTTTATTTTTAATATGCGCACTTTTAATATACAAATATTGGAGAGATAGTCGTCAAGAACTCTACATATTCCTGTGAGATGTCTGTTAACGAGGAGAGTCTCAAACAGGACTCTTACATACAACAGTTTCTGTGAACAGAATACACTTTAAACAATGACCAACTGCTCGTTAGCCAATCCACCAAACCCGCTGTTTATAAACGTAAAACACTTTACACATGTGTCTCACCTAATTATATTCTAGCTTTACTTCAACAGTGATTCACTCTCCTTGTGTATTTCAATCGCCTTAAATGCTTCAACCATGTACTACAAATACAGCTAATTGCCAACAGAACCCAAACGCCTAACCTAGGGCTAAATGTGCACAAAATTATAGTTTATTATAATGTTAATTTATATTTGAGAAAATGTTGCTTTTAATTACACAGAATGTTAAAATCTGTGAAAGCGTCTGTGGGATCGGTCGCAACGTGGACACCCAGACAAAGAATGGGGTCAGAGTGTAAAATTATCGTCAATAAAACCAATACACCTAAATTAGCGTAACCTTGGACTATATACAATAAATCATTTATATATGAAAAAGTATTTATTTGTTTATCATTTATAAATTATTATAACTAAATTATTTATTATTTATTTAAAATTATTATTTATTGCACAATATGGAAATATTAAGAAAATTCGAAGTAGGTCCCGCCACAGGGTTGATGACTTTGGCTTGAGAATGTGGTGAGTCATGCGTATATCACCAACCAGGACCCGAGTCATCAAGCACTTACGAAACCTGTACATCTTACTCAATCACCACTACTTTGTTTACATTTACTAAGCAGTTTATGAGCATCGAAACACTACGAGGATGCAATCGAGGAGTCACAATAACGTGGCTGAAATATGTTGAGCAAAACATACACTAGAAAGTGAAGGGACTTAGACGTTTCGGTCCGTCCTGGACCGAAACGACTCAAGTCCTCAACTGACTTGAGAACGGTCCAGGACGGACCGAAATGTCATCGTCCCTTCACTTTCTAGTGTGTGGTTTGGTCAACTACGAGGTTGTCTGTACCATGGGTTGTGAAGTTTCCAAGCTCGCAAACTGTTTAATAAATGTGAATCCTGACTCAGCTGACTTGCAAACAACGGGAATAAATCCATTCTAAGCAACAACCGTTCCTCCTCGTACGAATTAAATGAATTTTGTAATCATTCACAACGTTGGCAATTATATGTATTTTCAGTATGTGGTGATCGTTGTATTCAGGATAGGCTGTTGCTAACATGTGTATTTTGAGTTAAGTCTAGATCTGTTTGGTGATTCAGAAGAATGTGTGTTAGCAAAGATCTTGTGGCTCTGTGTTTTTCACAGCTCCCGGATGACTGATGAATGTAAACACACCGTTAGTTTTGTTGGTAAGGTCACTGGGGACAGTTTTCAAAGGGGTAAAGTCACTGGTCATTATGAACACTGAGTCATCCTCGTCGTTCGTGTAAACATCGAGGTACGGATCGGGACAGAACTCTGGAAGACGGGTGTAGTAGGAGACGGAGTGCTCCTGGAGGTGACGTGGGGCGCCTTGGTTTCGTTGGTGGTCGTGGCTGCGGGAGTTGTCTTCAGTTGTATGCTGCTGGGAGTAGTCATGGTTGTGGTAGTGGTTGCCACAGGCATCAGTGGTGGGTGGTCTGCCCCTGTCTGTGAAGGTCTGGGTGCTCTGGGTGCGGTAGCGCTTAGCGGTGCTCGCGTCCTGGACACAACCCCAAGAGTGTCTCCTACACAGTACAACAGGTGACGCCGGTGTGGCTCGGCCTCCACCTGCGAGAAAAGAAGGGAGTACTAATGCAAACGAAGATCAATTTCGCATGATTTTACGATGTTCGATTACATTGTGTAACAACTCTTTTCCCTGGTAATATTATTTTATGATATTTCCAGGGAAAATATGCCATCAATATATATATATTTATGTAAAATACTGTACAACTTAGGGAAGCAGCCTTGAAGCTATCAGAAGACTGGCGACTTACGAAACAATGTCACAGCCCTAGATAAGGAGTCGACAGCCGTCTAGTACCTTCAAGGCGTCTTCCCTAAGCTGTCTGAGGTAAATATCAGCGCAATGTTTGAGGAGGACTCTGAGTCATTTTCAATACTGTGCAGGCATGAACAATGAGAAAATAACACTACCCAGGGTCAACAAATGTGCACCATTGTGCTATTGGAATACTGGATTTCCTGACTATTGGACTACTAAACAACTGCATTGTTTGCAATGAACTGATCAATCAGCCTAAGTGCTATGCTTCAGGCCTAAATTCTATCATGCCAACAAGTCTAGCAGAACGTCTCGACCCACTCAACACGCTATGCTGGCTTCCCTGCCCTATAATGAGCAAACTTGCATTAGTTAAGGTTACAGTCAGTATACAAGTGTGTGAAAGTAATGTTATTCAACAGGAGAATAACGTCCGAACCCACCGAGGTAGTGTTTATGGGTCTTGGTGGGACCTGAGTCACCACAGTGGGACGTCGGAGTGTTCTTGGAAGCAGTGCCAGAATCTGTGAAGATCTCCACGACCTCCTTGGCCTGCAGCACCCTGGTGAGAGTGTCCTTGGAGCGTGGTGGTGATGGAGGTGGCGTGGCCAGCTCGTCAACGCCTTCGTCTCCAACACCAAGTTCGATCACGACTGGGACTCCTCGTCGACCAATATTTCCCAAGTCGTCCTCACCTGAAGGGTGTTCAAATACATCTGTCTTTAAAAGTTATTTGTTGTCTACGTCTAAGTGTCTCTCCTTTCCTCCCAACATATACACACAGACTACTACTTTTCAAGTCTTCAATTGGCTGAAAACAACACGTATAGGGAACTATCAAAACTCTACCTCTCAGATTTAAACATGTCTAATCAGTGGGCCATCTGAAGGTCAGGTACGACTAGCCATCACCATGCTCACCTTTGAGAGGCATCTGGTACCGTATCATCTTGAAAGAAGGTCTGGTAGGAAGGGGGAGAGCCACCTTCGTATTGAAAGCCAGCTTGGTGTCCGGAGCCAGCTTGGTGTGAGAGGGTGTGTGGAGGTTTGAGTTTCCCCGACCTGCCACAAGTCGAGAACCGAAGAACGACACCCGCAGCCACCTCCATGTCCGCATCATAAACACCTGGGATGAGTACCAGTGGACACGAGGAAGAGAAATGTAGGGAGGGTGATGTAAGGAAGAAAGAAAATGGGAAGGTAAAGAGCAAAGTTATTATTTAGGAAGGTGAAACTTCCATAGGAGAAGGCGGACATCGAAGGTGTAACCTACTTTCACCAAAACTCTCATCTGGTGCCTAAATTTCAGCCACAAACTACAGAGTAAGTGACCTCTGGGGCGTTGCGTTCCATGAAAGTGATCTCTGGGGCGTTGCGTCCCATGAAAGTGACCTCTGGGGCGTTGCGTCCCATGAAAGTAACCTCTGGGGCGTTACGTCCCATGAAAGTGACCTCTGGAGCATTGCGTCCCAAAGTTCTGAAGTTCAGTTGGATGTGGCCCTCCAGTGTGTCAGGTCTAACATAAAGCTGGGACAAATTATATTAAATTTTCAAATGCTGTTATGGATGCGGTGCATTTATCTAAGACAGAGGTGGAAATATTGGCGGGCATTAGTGGAGAGGATATTTGAAACAACTACACGGACTTAACTGCTAAGGATTGTGTGTGTGTTGGGAGTGGAAAGCTTAAACCTGTCAACAGAGCTGGGACTTTATAATGAAAATATACGCTGTATTACAAATACAATGAACCAATTATGTGTACTTGTTCACAGCAATAGCAGGTGTTTTTGAGATCACAAGAATATGAATAAGTGTTGACTTCCGGATTAGCAGAATGTTAAACTGGGAGATATCAGTTTTGTCATGTAGACAGACATATTAAATGAAGAGATAGAAAAGAAGTATCTTTTCAGAAATATATTAAAATGTAGTGTCAAACCTGGAAAAAAAATAAAAACACAATACTGTAATTTTAAATCAGATTTCAACATTATTCTTTCAGCAGAATGACTGAGCATTAAAAATACAATGTTCATTATTTGGTTTAATTATTTGAATGATAAAGATAAATAAAATTATGGTTATGGTTTATTCATGCAAAACTGAAAGACAAATTACTGAAGAATTTTTTGACAAATAAGAAACCAAACTTGTCACCAAAGTTGTGTAATTGCGTTTTATTTAAAATAAAATTACAAATTACAAATATATAGAGAATGGTGATTGAAGACAATATGTGAGAGTACATGGGAGCCCTCAAGGCTTCCCCAGATGCTACATATCCTCTTCGAGGCCGAGGGTCCCAACCAACACCAGAGGTGGATACCCCTAAAAAAACACAAATGTGCAAAATAAAACTAGAAGGAAATGTTAATGTTGTTTCTAAAGCGAAGTTTAATGAGACTGTTGATGTTGGCGTG
Source organism: Procambarus clarkii (assembly GCF_040958095.1). Lineage (NCBI taxonomy): Eukaryota > Metazoa > Arthropoda > Malacostraca > Decapoda > Cambaridae > Procambarus > Procambarus clarkii. The sequence continues at coordinate 17,599,702 of NC_091207.1, read as the reverse complement.
AAGATCAAGTGGAGCTGGAGAGGTGTAGTGGGTAAGTTGACACGCCTGGAGGGTAAGATAACAGAAGACTAAGCAACAGTGACAGACAACAAGAGAGTCAATAGGATAACGAGAGAGAGAAAGACAACAAGAGAGTCAATAGGATAACGAGAGAGAGAGACAGACAACAAGAGAGTCAGTAGGATAACGAGAGAGAGAGACAGACAACAAGAGAGTCAGTAGGATAACGAGAGAGAGACAGACAGACAGACGTACCTTCCTACAGATGATATAGACCCAGGGGTCGACGATCTGGTTGAATGAGGTGAGTCTGACAGCTACCAGGTCCTGGTAGTGGTCCTCCCTGGTTGTGTGAGGCCACACCTGGTTGACGAACAGCCGCACCTGAGGGTGACCAGGTGAGTGAGATCCCCTGGGGGCAGCAGGGGGAAGGTAGTGGGGTTCAAGGGAGATAAGGGAAAAGGGGGGAAGAACTAGATACAGGACTTCAGGAAATGGCAACTTATAACAAGAGACATCTACATACAAGACGGACAACATCGCCTGGCGAGAGAGGGGGAGGACGAGTACTCACGTCAATGGGGGTCCAGGAGAGGACGAAGACGACAGTGATGACCACGAGGACGACTACCATCTGCATCTCCAGCTCCCGCTGCCGGGAGGAACGGTGCGGGGCACAGCGGCTGTGGTTGCAGCACCCTCCTCTACACAGCCGCAGGCACAGCAGCGTGGCTGTGGGGGGAAATGTCGTTACCTCATCACTCACATCACAGTCTGTTGAGTCAGCTTGCTGGGGACAGCTGCCACCCATCACAGTCTGTTGGGTCCTCACATTATGACACTGAGCTATTTAATAATAAACAGGACTGCAGGTGATCTTTCACATTAGATTCAAACATTCATTAAAGCTTCAAAACACAAATATTATTTAATTTTAAGAGAGAGAGAGAGAGAGAGAGAGAGAGAGAGAGAGAGAGAGAGAGAGAGAGAGAGAGAGAGAGAGAGAGAGAGAGAGAGAGAGACGGGGGGGGAACAACCACCACAAGAACAACCACCACAAGAACAACCACCACAAGAACAACCACATCAACTACCCAAGCCCCCGCGCTGTGATCTTGAAGCACAAACACATAAAGCACACATTTTCCCTCCATTATCACCAATCACTTTCAAAAACACAAACCCATAAACTTCCCAAATAATTTCGCCAAATCCATTTCCAAGCCACGCAAATAATTGAAATCAGAAATTTATGTTTCAATTAGCCTTCAATTTCGTCTAATCACAGCACAGTTGAAAGTGAATTCTAAGCATGTGAAGCACCTAGTTACTCCAAGGTAGTTCTGTGCTTACTTACCGAGGCAGACGCCGCGATCAACGCTATCCTGCGCTTTATCCAGCAAGGCGACTGCATGGTAAACATTGACATCGTTAGCAAGTTCATTACAGGACTGCAAAGTTCATTTATAAATGTTATTTATCAAGATCGTGTGCTGAGGAAGCAATTACGTCATCATGTGTGATGTCTCTGTTTAATTATTGCCATAATTTACTGGTAGTTAATGTGGTAATTGCACCCCTGAGGAGTTGTTATGCTGTTCAAGGAACATTGTGGTCTTAGGTAGTTACTTTACCTCTTGATGTGGCTGGTAACACAGCTGAGAGAAGTGAGAGTGTGTGAGAGAGAGAGAGAGAGAGAGAGAGAGAGAGAGAGAGAGAGAGAGAGAGAGAGAGAGAGAGAGAGAGAGAGAGAGAGAGAGAGAGAGAGAGAGAGAAAGAGAGAGAGAGAGAAAGAGAGAGAGAGAGAGAGAGAGAGAGAGAGAGAGAGAGAGAGAGAGAGAGAGAGAGAGAGAGAGAGAGAGAGAGAGAGAGAGAGAGAGACAGACAGACAGACAGAGATAGAGAGAGTTACTCACTAATAACAACAACGTTGCAGGTGACCATAACCAGGAGACTGAGGAGAGTGAAGGCGCCGAAGAGGTTGGTATAGAGGCGGTGAAGAAGAGGGTCAGCAGCGGTGACGTGGATGTTGACGTAGCACCACGACCCGGGGTACTGCAGGGCGTACTGGCCCACACCGAACAGTGGCAGGGCGCAGAACACCACCGAGAACACCCACATACACAGCAACACCAGCCTGTGGGTGCAAGCATAGGGACTAATTGACAGCCAGTTATCTACAACTTCACCCACCGACTATGGGTGAACTTGCAGACTTCACTACAACTTAGATAATACAACACTACTTCACTACAACACTACAACTAATGCCTCGCGTACTGATTAAGATTAAGCCAACCGGGGCACGGGCACGAATAGCCCGTAAACCTCGCGTACGAATATTCATTAACAATAAGACAGAAACTGACGTAGAGATACTTGGTCAGGTCCGGATGAGGTGTATTACATGAAGGGTGAAGCACTCACTTGGTCCTGGAGGTGGTGATGTTCTTGTTATAAAAGTACCCGTGTCGGATGCCCAGGAACCTCTCGACAGCCATGGTGGACACCAGCAGATGGGTCACCAGGCTCACCAGCATCATGGAGAACCCGTGTAGGTTACACATTGGCACCTGTCACGGGTATACACAGGTGTTACACACGGCAGAAGACAGTGTTAGGTGTTGTGGTGGTAGCGGGCAGGGGAGGCGGTGGTGTATGTGTAGGGCTGTGAACTGGATCACACACTCCATAAAAAACATTAGTAGCTATGGAGAAATTTACTACAATGCCATAGCGTTTGTAACTAAATTTAAACAATTGTTTTATTAATACACTTACACATAAATTGTGTAACCTAGCACAATTTATGTGCTAGGTTACAGGTTGCTAGGTTAACCTAGCACAATGAAGGTGATCTGCTTCACCTTCATTGTAGTTATCTTAAATAATGATAAAAGACACTCAAATCAAAGAACGTTATCAGCGACCTGATACACAACAGATCCACTGAGGAATCACAGGAATGTTCCTGTAATTGACTCCTCGGTGTTTACCGAAGGCTGACAAAATAATACAATTATCAAGAAAGCTCACTAAGTCAGTATATAGACATGGAAGGGATGTGAGGAAAGGATAGGAGCTGGGATGTGAGGACGGAGGGAAGGAATAGTTCCTAGCCTCTTGGACAGTCGGGGCTCGAACGCTGACCTGAAAGAAGTAAAGTCGTCGCACTACCGAGCAGTTCAAGAGGATGGTTGAGATCACCCCAACAATGTCCCAGAGTAGCCTTCTCAATAGCTGTGGTATAACACTAACACACAAGTCTTCTCTACCCTCTAAACACGAGGCTTTAAAAAACATATAAAATAATACAAGCCGAAAAACGATAGACTATCCAAATTTTCATTTAATGATATAAAAGGACCACTGACAGGTTCCCCCAAAACTAAAGCTGCCGTCTTAGTAAGGAGTCTCGCTTCCTGATTGGTCCCCATCAACTATTCAAACCCTACAAATATTACTCTAAGGCAATTATATAATTATCATCAAAATCTGCAAAGCCGTTCAGGCGGTGTTGCGATAAACTCACATTCACACACTTTATTTATTATTAACATCTTTATTGACAAAATTAATTACAATTTTGCCTAATCTGAGGATTTTGATAGTCTCACACTGAGAGAGATTTAACAGATCCACAGAAGCTAACAGACACACACAAACACTGGTTATATTACACACAGAGATCACACTAACGTGATGCATCAAATGAACAAATCCACAAGGGCCGTGACGAGGATTCGAACCTGCGTCCGGGAGCATCCCAGACACTGCCTCGTAGCTCAATCGTAGCTCAGTCGATTAAGGCAGTGTCTGGGATGCTCCCGGACGCAGGTTCGAATCCTCGTCACGGCCTTTGTGGATTTGTTCACTGGTTATATTTCTGGGACAGAGACCGGACGAAGGAAGACTGACCCCGCCAGCCCAGGTGTGGTGAAGGTAGGCGACCAGCGCCGGGGTGGTGGTGATGATCTTGCCAGCCAGGTCAGTCCAGATGAGGGTGCTCAGCAGCAGGAAGAACACGGTGCGGGAGTGCTGGGGCCGCGTGCTGGTGTACAGGTAGTACAGTGCCCAGATCTGACCTGTGGGGTGGGCACAGGAGCAGCTCAATATTTACCTTGGAGAGAAAATGTTGCACACATGTTAATGTGTACAATATCATATAATGCGGTACACATGAGATGATAATAATAGGTAATTGCACAATGAGAGAGAGAGAGAGAGAGAGAGAGAGAGAGAGAGAGAGAGAGAGAGAGAGAGAGAGAGAGAGAGAGAGAGAGAGAGAGAGAGAGAGAGAGAGAGAGAGAGAGAGAGAGAGAGAGAGAGATGCAAGATGACATAAAGGTTTACAGAGGCACTCATGAAGGCACTCTAGCGACTAGCGCCTCTGAAAAAAAAACTTGGCCTGGAGTCCAGAATATGACTCGAAATACTTTTCCAGGACGGAGAGATGGAGGAGAGAAAAGACATTAGCCATTAGTAAAAAAAGGTGTCGTTAGTGGCGGCAAATAACGTATGAAGTAAGGCCTGAGCACGTTGGCTATCACCCTTGTGAGAAGACTTTGAGGTAACACTCACCTTCGGCCCCTGTGATGGACAGGTGGTCGTGAGGGACAAGACAGTAGCTATACTCACCAACGACTCCACTGAGGGACAGGATAATGGGGGAGACGATAGTTGCCCCTGGCTGGTAGGGGAGATCGGTACAGGACACATTGCCCTCACACGTCACAGTGAGTATGGTGTCTGTCATCGCCACACATCCATCCATCCGGCTCCACCAGCTATGGTATAGGGGGGACCAGGTCTCCTCCCTGATAACTTATACAGGGGGGGATGGGAGGTGGGGGCAACCCTCACTAATACCCACCACCCCCATCACCCACACACTCCACTCCTGAGGTCAACATCCTGCAGGTGTGTGAAGGCGGCGGAGGCTGGTGCCTGTGGTGAGAAATCAAATGTTTAGCGGGTGGTAGTATAGCTAATGTTTAGTAATTACTAAGCAGCTCTTGTCTGCCCATGTGAGGCAGCTCATATTATTATCCATCTGGTAGCAATACAACGAAATACAAACGTTGATTCCTCTATTCTAACCCATTAAAGTGTATCAAATACAGACGAGGTTTATGTGTGTCTTACGAGGTGGCCAAAAGTATCGTTGATCAACAGAGGCGTTCGTGAACACTTGGATTATCTAACAACACACTCTCCAGGACGCCGAAATCTGAATCACGAAGGAAAAATGTTCGTTTGTCAGAAATGCTGGTTTTTTCAATGATAAATTCCTTGCAGGTTTATGAAATAAATGAGAGAAAGAGAGATAGAGTGTGTGTGTGTGTGTGTGTGTGTGTGTGTGTGTGTGTGTGTGTGTAATTACCTAAGTGTAGTTACAGGATGAGAGCTACGCTCGTGGTGTCCCGTCTTCCCAGCACTCTTTGTCACATAACGCTTTGAAACTACTGACGGTCTTGGCCTCCACCACCTTCTCACCTAACTTGTTCCAACCGTCTACCACTCTGCGAAAGTGAATTTTCTTATATTTCTTCGGCATCTGTGTTTAGCTAGTTTGTGTGTGTGTGTGTGTGTGTGTGTGTGTGTGTGTGTGTGTGTGTGTGTGTGTGTGTGTGTGTGTGTGTGTACTAGGGGAACGTGTTTGGAAAGCTCATCCCCAGCTTCAGATAATCCCCCAGAAGGGTGAGGGAAAGCTCTCAGTCCCTGGAAAAAGGCATTGAACTCTATCCATATCACGAACTTTCTTGGCTCTAAAATTATGCCAATATTGAGCACTCCGCTCTATGGTGTTTATACCAGCCCCGTCCTCCTAAGGTTTCTCAATGTCAAGAAAATGGTCAATTTAAAATGTCCTCTCCTAACCCACCAGAGGACCCAAAACAGAAAACGGGAGAGTACGTCACTTTCACTAGCAGCTTTCATTTTCTATGTCGACAATTTTTGGCCTTATGAAACACATACGAGCGAAATGCGACGTTCTTTGCAGGACAGGTTGTATATATATACACCCAAGTATACACACCACTTTCCGGTGTGTATAATCCGAATGTATATCTAGGATATACAACTTTATACGGACCAAACGAATTCTTGCTGCTTGGTCAGTAAGTTGAAGCCTAATTACTCTTCCAAGCTTGGCAGGCCTGAAGCGAACCACTAAATTAAATTTCATTTCCATCCTATCATCCCAGAAGGTGATAATATCATAATATCACTATCATATCAGGCTATCATCCCAGGCTATCAAACCAGACCATCATCCCAGGCTATCATACCAGACTATCATCACAGGCTATTATACCAGGCGATCATTCCAGGCTATCATAAGAGGTTATCATCACAGGCTACAATACTAGGCTATCATACCAGGCTATCACAAATGAAAAGTTATTTGCTGATAAGTTGATATTGCCACCGTGGCTGCTATCCTCCGCCCCTCACGGTAACCCCGGTCAAGAGAAGCGTTAAGCCAGCTTGAGTATACAGTACCTGGAAGGGATATTAAGAACAAAATAGAAGATGGGATATGAGGACGGCGTGAAAGAAGAGTGGCTAACTATTTGGACCATCGGGAATCGAACGCCGACCCTGCATAAACTATAGATATACCGACCAGTCAGAGATGACGGACTCGCACCATTAACATCCTAAGTACATTATCTGCTCTTCAGTACTCTGAGAGAGACTTAAATCCCTCCAGCGCGCCGCCTCTACGAAATGCATCAGTTCCCTTGAGCCTTTGGATATTATTTTGACAATAAACGTTTTCTGTCATTCTTTGCATTATCATGATCTTGCTTTGGCAGATCACCGTGCAAGACAACCTCTCTACATCTCCCAGGATCACACTGTATCCCCGACGATCCCCACGCCTCTAATGGCCTCCGATATTGCTGCCCGCCACGGTGGAAAGGTTGGCGCAGGAAACTATGTGTGGGTGTGAAACATGTGTGGTTGTGAAACCATGTGTGGGTGTGAAACATGTGTGGGTGTGAAACATATGTGGTTGTGAAACATGTGTGGGTGTGAAACATGTGTGGGTGTGAAACATGTGTGGGTGTGAAACATGTGTGGGTGTGAAACATGTGTGGGTGTGAAACATGTGTGGGTGTGAAACATGTGTGGGTGTGAAACATGTGTGGGTGTGAAACATGTGTCGGTATGAAACAATATAAATGGGTAAACTTTTGGGGTCAACACAGGCACCAAAGGATAACTCCAATGTAGTTGTTTCTAAACTAAAGGAGAATTTAAGATCCGTACCTCAATTAATAAACTATCGCTCTCCAAGGAAAATAAGCAGTTCAAAATACCACTCCATCTTCCATGAACGACCGGGCCGCGAAACGAACCAACATTTGTGTTTGAAAATTGAATTCGTAAACGATTCCAGGGTCCCTCACTTCTTACAGTAAAGCTGCAGATGCCAGCTAATGTTTCCTCGGCTGACATTACTTGTGTGAAATGACACGAAGCTGCTGGAGGAAAATAGGAGTGTGATAGTGAGTGGAAAGCGATAGAGAGAGAGGAGAGAAAACTGTTTGTTTACCATTACTGTGTGTGTGTGTTCTCAGGGCGAGCTTTAGCTCCTGGGCCTTCATCTTAGCACGATCGTTCCACTTACTCACTGTACTAAAGTGTTTCCTTAAATCACTCGGGCTCATTAGCTTCCACCTGTGTCCTCTCGTTCTATGCTTCATTTTTATTCGCTTTTGCAATGCCTCAAAAATCTTGTATGTCGTAATCATGTCCAGTCTTCAACTTATGTTCCTCTACCGTTTGCTTTACACTGTTTGTAGCTACGGGATGAGTGATGTGCTTGTCGTGTCCTGCCTCGTCAGGAGTCATCAATACAACTGATGACTTGTGAGGTGTTATCACTCAACCTACTGAAGTATCCCACCCTCCACATGTATGGCTAGGGAGGTAATACATCCTGGTATCCCTGCTTTACTTTCCTCTGTAGTTTACACCTACTACCTTTACTTCTCATAATTTCTCATTTAAAATACTCTTTCCTGCCTGTGTGCTGCTGCATATTAGTATGTTGTGATCATTTCTCATCTTTGTCTTGTTTTCCAATATGGAAATAATTATTGTAATTGTCATTATTGGGTACAGGCAGCCTGTACATGGGCTTATCCAGAGTCTTCTAGGTCAGCTACTGACCCTCTACAGGATGCAACCCACAACAGTTGCCTAATTCTCGGGTACCTGTTTCGCTGCAAGGTGAACACAGATAAAACGAAATGTGCCCAACCGTTTCTGTCCAGCACGGGGATTAACCCCAGGTCCCTCGAGTGTGAGCCGTGGACGAAGACCACTGGGCTACAGGACCCAGGATCTTGAATCTGTCAACGTAGCTCACGTTTCTTAGTTCTTAAATTCAGTTTGTTACATGGTTTTTGTCTTTTGTGTTCTCTTGTTGTGCAGTTGTTCATCATGTTTTTCTACTTTGATTCTTCAAGTCACTCGTTTCTGTCATGTAGTGTTCCCTGTTGTTCTCCCTGGTGTATGTTGTGTACATAACTCAGAAGTGTTGTATTGTCTTAAGAATGAGTTGGCGTGAGATGTTTGGCCAGGCAGGAGGCACGCAGGTGTCTCCTCGTGCACCACAACCATCTTTGTGCTCCAGGAAGAGTGCCATTTGTCCTCCGCGGGGCACTGTGGGTCAGGGCGGGGGGAACAAGCGGTGTCAGTTGCTCTGTACAAAGTGTGCCAACCTTGGGCTGACCTTGTTCGCTCCCCCATAGTCTTGAACCACCACCTTGCAACATTTCCTCCCTCCCTCCCTACACCATTTTGACTCTCCTTGCATCATCCCATCCCTGCAACATTACTCTATGCGTCATAAGCCCTCCTAGCGCCATAAATGCCTCACGGCTCCAGTTGGCTTGAGAAGTGTCTCCCACACAGAGACCAGCATCATCATCTTCCGGCTAAATCGTTCAAAACTTTAGCTGTTGTAACCAACTTTCTCCCCGACTTCGTTGTGGTCTCGCGGCCCATCTTGGAGAGTGACCAGGGTTCTGGTGCCCTGGATGCTGCTGGATCAATGTTCAAGAGGGACACTGTCCACGGCTGTGCAAAACGGAGGAACATTATCCGAGGCAGTGAAAAATGTCTGAACGTTGTCTAGGAATTGGTAGAAACGAGAGAACATTGTCCAGAGCTGTGTGAAAACGGCAAAACAGTGTCCTGGAAAATTACAAGTTGGAACAATGTCTTAAAATGTTGTAATACAGTGAAACAATGTAATAAATTTGGAAGATGGAACAATGCACAGGAGTAGTGTAAGATGGTGGAACAATGACCAATAGTTGCGGAATGGTAACCCAAACTCAACAGTGGGAAGGTGGAACAATGCTCAAGTGTATGTATGTGTGTGAAAAAGAAGTGCATATCCACAAGTGTGGCATTACAGTAGAACAATGAGCAGAAGCGTACAAAAGGTCTGGAATATATAATTTTGTACCATCATTATGGAACAATGTCTTGTAATGAGTCCGAACTGAGAAACATTCAGCTAGTGATTGGGTCCCGGACCACAAGCTGTAACTCCAGTATAATTAAATACATAAAACTCCTGTAATATGACTACTTAAGCCGCGGCGATGATCAGAGTCAGAGCCGTGGAACGAGCTATCAGCCGTTCTCGCAAATAGTTGCTTCATACCATCAACAATAACTGATAAAAATGTTTGTATTTACTTTCTGAGCCTCTTTGAATCCGCATTCCGGGTGACGAACGCTACGCATCGCCGACCAGATGTAAACACGCTTAGAAACCCGGTCGGGGTCTTGAGAGAGCAAAGCTGTTTGCCAATTATCACTTCTTTTTGACCGTGAATGGCATTTACCGAGACGCTGTGACAACTTGGTCCTTTCTGGAGAAAGAATGTGGCTTTCCTTCTCTCGTGTCACCTTCTTGACAACTTCCGGGAACTCCATCGTGTTTGGGCAAAAGTTGTGGTAGTTGGAGATGAGGCGGGGTGATGGTGAGCAGGGTGATGGTGTTGGGGATGATGGTGCAAGGGTGATGGAGACGAGGGTGATGGTGGTAGTGTTAATGGTGATGACAATGGTGGTGGTGCTGGAGGTAGAGGTTCAGGTGGCGGTAATGACAGTAATTGCGATGGTAGTGGTTGTGGAGGTGGTGTTGGGCCGTAATAATAATAATGCTGGTGATGACAGAAGCGATTTAAGTGGTGGTTGTTGTGGTGATGGAAGCCATGGCAGTGGTTTTGGTCGTTATGACAATTAATCCTCATCTAATTCTCTTCCAGTCTCCTTCCTTCCGCTTGGGGGCTGTCGACCACAGGAAGGTCTCCACTTGGGGGCTGTCGACCACAGGAAGGTCTCCACTTGGGGGCTGTCGACCACAGGAAGGTCTCCACTTGGGGGCTGTCGACCACAGGAAGGTCTCCACTTGGGGGCTATCGACCACAGGAAGGTCTCCACTTGGGGGCTGTCGACCACAGGAAGGTCTCCACTTGGGGGCTGTCGACCACAGGAAGGTCTCCACTTGGGGGCTGTCGACCACAGGAAGGTCTCCACTTGGGGGCTGTCGACCACAGGAAGGTCTCCACTTGGGGGCTGTCGACCACAGGAAGGTCTCCACTTGGGGGCTGTCGACCACAGGAAGGTCTCCACTTGGGGGCTGTCGACCACAGGAAGGTCTCCACTTGGGGGCTGTCGACCACAGGAAGGTCTCCACTTGGGGGCTATCGACCACAGGAAGGTCTCCACTTGGGGGCTGTCGACCACAGGAAGGTCTCCACTTGGGGGCTGTCGACCACAGGAAGGTCTCCACTTGGGGGCTGTCGACCACAGGAAGGTCTCCACTTGGGGGCTGTCGACCACAGGAAGGTCTCCACTTGGGGAGAATTACTTGGTTGGGGAGAAAGTGCAAAACTTTGACTATTAGGAAAGTGAATTAAACAAAAAATGTTCTTAACGGAATGGATACTGGCAAGGTTACAGAGAGAGAGAGAGAGAGAGAGAGAGAGAGAGAGAGAGAGAGAGAGAGAGAGAGAGAGAGAGAGAGAGAGAGAGAGAGAGAGAGAGAGAGAGAGAGAGACAGAGATAGAGACGGGGGTGGAAGAGATCATTATTTCTTTTAATAAACACGGTTGAATTTTGGTAATTAACAAATAATAAAAATGTTAATTAAATTAAATTGAATGTTAAAGGGCAGATATAAAGGTTAATTATTAATTTTGTTGAGCCGTTTTTGTTGAGACGATTCGGTTCTGGCTGTTTTAACACGACTGTGGAGTACCAGTGGTACAGGAGTACCAGTGGTACAGGAGTACCAGTGGTACAGGAGTACCAGTGGTACAGGAGTACCAGTGGTACAGGAGTACCAGTGGTACAGGAGTACCAGTGGTACAGGAGTACCAATGTGGTAGAGACCAACGAAGCCAGGATGGTTCTTCAGAGCTTGAGCCAGTAATAACAAATGAGACCATGAGACTGGCACTCAAACCAGCGTACACACACAGCCAGTATTACCACACCTGAGCTAAAGCAGACGAGCAAGCGGTGACGGTCGAGTAGGGGTGGATAGGGAGGGACGCTGGACAGGGAGAGGAGGTGGAGAGGGAGGGTGGATAGTGGCTATCGAAGGGGAGGGGGGTGTCAGGTGTCGAAAGGAGAGAACACACTCCATTAGCGTGATGGCAACGTTTTCTATTTGATGTTGGTGAGGACGGTGGCCGTGACGGACAGTTGGGACAGGTGCCCGCCACCTGGGCCTCCCGTCCAGCCGTCACCTGGGCCTCCCTGGTAATTACAGTCCCGTTAATCTTGATGGTGAAAGTCATCATGACGGCCACTGCCCAACTATAGTGGCAGTGGTGGCTGTGAAAGTGATTATCATTGATAGTGACGATAATAATAATGAGAGCATTAGACCCAGTGACAGTGATGATAATGAGCGATAGATAGACTGACACATACACACGCACGGCGCCGACTCTTCCAAATTCCGCCAGCTTGTGGAAAAGCAATTTCCAGCCAGAACTGGAATAGTAGGGCCAATAATCCTGATATCTTACAGTTTCCAAACCACCTAACTATTCCATTTAATAGTTGTTTGATATATTGTTGATATATAGTGACAAAAACGTAATTACTTTCAAGTTCTCATTTATTCATAGATGAAAGTGGTCCGTCCTGTTAATTTATATTTAATAAAATACCGGTTTTGGTTTCCCAGAACTTTACTAGTGATGAATGCGTGTCTGGGTTGAGCCACAGCTTGGACGAACAAAGGGGTGAAGAATGTCGATACCTGTGGCGTAGAAATCTGGACCCGGCTCCCGTGAAGCAACAGGCACAGCTGGGGAGTCACCCAGCGGGGTTGTTGATGGGACAATTAACCCTTCCGGCAACCATACTTGCCCTAGCTGTATCCGGCCCCAAACACACATTCATCAGTATTAACGTACTGGGGATTTGGGGGCATTTGTTGTGGAACCGACGTTCTCATCTTCACAAGCTGCCCTCAACTGACCTCCGGATCAGCAAAGCATGTAAGACCCCCCCTTCCCTTGCCACAACAAGCCAGTACTTGGGGAAGGGAAGGAGAGGGGATGGGGGAAAGGGAGGGGAAGGGAGAGTTTGGGGGCGGCATTATGAAGCTATTACCGTCATGATGGGCGTGGTCTCTCAAGGGGGCGTGGTTCAAGAAGACTGTAGCAATATTTCAGTGAATCAGGAAGCAGCGAGTGTTTTATTATAGGGGCAGGGGGGGGAGGAGGGCTAGAGTAACAGACAAGAGGGGGAAGGTAGCCTGGAATACTAGACTATCCTTTTCCCTTCAGTCATTAACAGAGGAGTACATATATAGCGCTTTACAATACACAAAATATAAACAGACATCCTTATTTTTTTAAGGCGTCTCTTTCAAACTTGATTCTATATAGTTATTTTTTATTTAGAATATTTGTAAGGAAGCAAATTTTCCACCGTTCGTGTTATTTTTTTGGAGGTGGTGGAGGTGGTGGTGAGCGGGGGGGGGGGATAAACGGCTTCCCAGCATTTCGGTCTGGGTAAGTTCATTATGCCTAATGAGGACTTTCCTCGTTATTTTACGTCCCATGATATTCTTGATTCTCTCATTTATTCATAATTTAACTTTCGTATGATCAACAGTGTCATTTAAATTGTTTATTTTTCCTTCTCTTTAACTTCCTACAGCATGGGAGTCATGAGTAAACACTGCATTTGTTATGACTCATCAGTCTAATTTTGATGAGTTCAATAACAAACGGATCCTCCTTGTGTATCCATTCAATGAGTTCGTCTGCTTTGTTGGTAATGCTGTCTGAGTTTTTGTGTACATTATTACATAACACTACCATTTGAGTATTCTCGCTCTCAAGCTCCGCTGTCATCAGTCTCCCAAGTGTAAAATGTTTATAATAGAAGTATTCAATTGGATTTGGGACCGGATGTGTACTCACAACCCACCTAGTTGTGCTTGTGGGGATTGCACTTCGGCTCTTTGGTCCCGCCTCTCAACTGTTAATCTACTGGTGTAAAGACAGCTGACTACTGGTGTTAATTAATGTCAATGTGTGTGTGTGTGTGTGTGTGTGTGTGTGTGTGTGTGTGTGTGTGTGTGTGTGTGTGTGTGTGTGTGTGTGTGTGTGTGTGTGTGTGTACTCAATTGTGTCTGCACAGTTGAGCATCTGCCCCTGTCTTTCGACCATCAGCAGTTCAATGCAATGACAATTTTCATTAGTTTTTCTTATCGTGTATATATATATATATATATATATATATATATATATATATATATATATATATATATATATATATATATATATATATATATATATATATATATATATTTATAACTTGTGTTCCAGTAATATGCGACTTAAACTGAAAACTTCCTTCCGACGTTTTCGTAATTTCATGTTTCCAGTTACTAATTATGTCGCCTCATTCCACTATTTCTTACTTTAAACATGGCTTCTAAACTTTGTCAATTCCTCTAAATATCATTTACGGCGTTATCATGTCTGCCCAATTTATTCTGAATGCATGATAGAACTGATGAGTTGGCCAAGACTTTTGCTCGTAAAGAGGGAATTGACTGCCAATTTGGATTGCCTTTGAGCAGCCTGAGGGCAGCAATATCCCAGGAACATCAACTAAATTTCGGAGACTTGAGGCAAAGTGAAATTCACACCAGTTACTCCATCTATCATCATTCTATTATGCAGGAAGAACCGCACGTCTATGGGTCATCCAATAGGGTTAGCAGACTTTTAGATGTTACCACTGCTAGGCTTAGGCTCGGCTACAAGTACCTCTGGGAATTTGTAACATCTGCTGATGTAGATTTGACTAAATGTAAACTGTCAGCAGAACTATTCGCATACTTTGAGTCATTATATAATGGAATGTGAAAAAATCGCGGAATTTAGAGACAACATCATCAACAGTGTCCAAGAAATGTGTAAGTACTTCATTCATAATGATGTGCTGCCCGAAATCTTAGCGAAGTATCCAAAATTTGCTTACTCTAGGTAATGCATGCACATGACTGTAAAGCTGCCGCCCAGTTGGGTGGGTGTGGAGCAAGACTAGTAACTGTGTGACTCACCATAGATGTAAAGTGCCTTGTATAGTGACTGTTGTGAGCCTCTTGTTGATCACTTGTGACACAAAAGATTATTGATGTGTGTATTTGTGTGGGTGATTAAATATGTATGTGTATGTATACATGTATACGTATATATATATATATATATATATATATATATATATATATATATATATATATATATATATATATATATATATATGTACATGTATGAGAATGTGTACATGTATATATAACATTAATAATTTTGTAACTAGCGTCAAAAAATTGTTATTTGCTTAGCTAAACGAACTAGAGGGTTCAGTTCCTGAACCGATTATATGCCTCTGTAATCCTTTACACCACCGACCACGGGATGGGTATGGGGTGCATAATAAAGAAAGAAATTGAATTGAATTCCTTCAGTGTAGCGAAGTCCAGCTCCCTCAGCCTTTCTTCACAGCTCAGTCCCCTTACATCTGAGACAACCCTTTTTTTGGCATATATTTATGCCTTTTCTAATTTTCTTTCGTGTTTCTTTAGGAAGGGGTTCCATGCCGGGGCAGCATACTCAGAAAAGGTCACACCCAGGATGTATACAGCGCTCGGAAGGGATCTTTATCCAAGTTGCTGAAGGATAACCGGACAATTGCCAGTATGGCATGTGCTGCCCTCGATATCCTGCTGATGTATGCCTCTGGTGATAGATCTTGACTTATGTTCGCTTCTAAGTTTTTCTCTTTTTCAAGAGTGGGAAGTTGTGGGAGGGTGTGTTTGGGAGAGCGTGCGCGCGCGCCCATGTTCGCTGAATTACACTCTTGCCAACAACGTGCGAGAAAATTGTTAATTAAATGGTAATAACGCAACGAGCAAGGACCGTTTTTCGTGTTGGCAACGTTGGCTGCTGGAGCCCGTGTGTGTGTGTGTGTGTGTGTGTGTGTGTGTTTCCTCACCAATATTTGTGAAGCGTGTGCGTGTGTACTGCCCTAGGCGTACTTGCAAGGAAATGTAATTCTTGTTTTTTGCACACGGATCATCATAAATTTGTTATATAGTGAGAGAAGGAACAAAGCCAGGAGGAAGATTTATAAGGCGGGGGGGAGAGAGAGAGAGAGAGAGAGAGAGAGAGAGAGAGAGAGAGAGAGAGAGAGAGAGAGAGAGAGAGAGAGAGAGAGAGAGAGAGAGAGAGAGAGAGAGAGAGAGAGAGAGAGAGAGAAGAGAGAGAGAGAGAGAGAGAGAGAGAGAGAGAGAGAGAGAGAGAGAGAGAGAGAGAGAGAGAGAGAGAGAGAGAGAGAGAGAGAGAGAGAGAGAGAGAGAGAGAGAAAACGGAGCCTCATTTTGTAGCCTCGTGTAGATACACGAGGCTACACATTGTTCTACTACCAGAGGCAACACACTATTCTACTACCAGAGGCTACTCTGCTCTTCTACCAAAGGCTACACATTGTTCTACTACCAGAGGATAAGCAATGCATTGAGAACGTGGAGAAATTAATGGAGAAATTAACCTCCTGTGCAGAGCACTTGGATTTGCATCATTCAGCGCTTGTATAGTTGATGCTGCCATCAATATACTTGCCAAGTCCCGTCGCTTCACATTTCTCAGGCAGTAATGTTCCAAACAATTTGTATTAAGTTGAATATACATATTGAAATAAACTCACATTTTCTATGCGAACAACATGCTGACCAGTCCACGTCTCTGAAGAATTTCCACCTCTTTTGTTATGCGAGTTCATCCCCCTTTCTTCTGTTATTATATCCCTGTGTTATGAGACCGTTTATAATGTATGTTCTGCTTTGTTTCTATTTCTTCTCTATTTGTAATTCATACTGTACGTGGCCAATTCATACTGATTGGTGTGTTTATGTTCTTGCATGAGTGTGTTCTTGTACATTCGCAGTTATTATTATTAATGTATAAGAGAGAGAGAGAGAGAGAGAGAGAGAGAGAGAGAGAGAGAGAGAGAGAGAGAGAGAGAGAGAGAGAGAGAGAGAGAGAGAGAGAGAGAGAGAGAGAGAGAGAGAGAGAGAGAGAGAGAGAGAGAGAGAGAGAGAGAGAGAGAGAGAGAGAGAGAGAGAGAGAGAGAGAGAGAGAGAGAGAGAGAGAGAGAGAGAGAGAGAGAGAGAGGGGGGAGCAAAGAATCACAAACAACAAAATATATACAGACTTATATACTGGTGACCCAAAACCTGATTAAATTACACACCTAAAACCGACACACACACACACACACACGCGATTCTCAAGGGAATCGACAGGGTTGATAAAGACAGGCTATTTAACACAAGGGGCACACGCACTAGGGAACACAGGTGGAAACTGAGTGCCCAAATGAGCCACAGAGATATTAGAAAGAACTTTTTTAGTGTCAGAGTGGTTGACAAATGGAATGCATCAGGAAGTAATGTGGTGGAGGCTGACTCCATACACAGTTTCAAGTGTAGATATGATAGAGCCCAATAGGCTCAGGAACCTGTACACCTGTTGATTGACGGTTGAGAGGCGGAACCAAAGAGCCAGAGCTCAACCCCCGCAAGCACAACTAGGTGAGTACAACTAGGTGAGTACACACACACACACACACACACACACACACACACACACACACACACACACCTCGAGCGGAGAACGGAGGAAGACAAGGGAAGAGTTGGTAAATATATTTTGAGAGAGTGGGAGAAGTTAAGATATAAATTTTAGGAACAAATGGAGTTGGGAGGGAGAGAAGGAGCAAACCCGGGAGGGAGATGTATGGTGGTGAAAATGAGCGAATAGTGAATATGGTAGACAAAGTAACAAAGTAGAAGAAAGCTGGGAGGGAGAGAGAGAGAGTGAGAGAGAGAGAGAGAGAGAGAGAGAGAGAGAGAGAGAGAGAGAGAGAGAGAGAGAGAGAGAGAGAGAGAGAGAGAGAGAGAGAGAGAGAGAGAGAGACAGAGACAGAGAGAGAATCTGTGTGTACATTCGCTTATTTGTACTCTCCTATTATTTGCGCCTGCAGGATCGAGCGTTAGCTCTTGGATCCCGGCGGTCTTTTGTGTGTGTGCGTGTACTCACCTATATGTGCTTGCAGGATCGAGCATTGACTCTTGGATCCCGCCTTTCTAGCTATCGGTTGTTTACAGCAATGACTCCTGTCCCATTTCCCTATCATACCTAGTTTTAAAAGTATGAATAGTATTTGCTTCCACAACCTGTTCCCCAAGTGCATTCCATTTTTCTACTACTCTCACGCTAAAAGAAAACTTCCTAACATCTCTGTGACTCATCTGAGTTTCCAGTTTCCACCCATGTCCCCTCGTTCTGTTATTATTACGTGTGAACATTTCATCTATTTCCACTTTGTCAATTCCCCTGAGTATTTTATATGTCCCTATCATATCTCCTCTCTCCCTTCTTTTCTCTAGTGTCGTAAGGTTCAGTTCCTTCAGCCGCTCTTCATATCCCATCCCTCGTAACTCTGGGACAAGCCTCGTCGCAAGCCTCTGAACCTTCTCTAGTTTCTTTATGTGTTTCTTCAGGTGGGGGCTCCATGATGGCGCGGCATACTCTAAGACGGGTCTCACGTAGGCAGTGTAAAGCGCCCTAAAAGCTTCCTCATTTAGGTTTCTGAATGAAGTTCTAATTTTCGCCAGTGTAGAGTACGCTGTTGTCGTTGTGTGTATATGTGTGTGTGTGTGTGTGTGTGTGTGTGTGTGTGTGTGTGTGTGTGTGTGTGTGTGTGTGTGTGTGTGTGTGTGTGTGTGTGTGTGTGCGTGTGTGTGCGTGTGTGTGCGTGTGTGTGTATGTGTGTGTGGTGTGTGTATGTGTGTATGTGTGTATGTGTGTATGTGTGTGTGTGTGTGTGTGTGTGTGTGTGTGTGTGTGTGTGTGTGTGTGTGTGTGTGTGTGTGTGTGTGTGTGTGTGTGTGTGTGTGTGTCTGAGCGTGTGTGTGTGTGTACGCGTGTGCGTGATAAATTTATGACCCGTCTTTGTACATATACTGTGACCAAACTACCGGAGGAGCAGAGTGCGCACCTCACGCCATATATCAGCAGAGGCTGATCCTCCTGGCTGTTGCTGGGCCAGTGGGAACACCCTACTCCCACCCTCCCTCAAACTTTTTTTGTATATCTTTAGTTAATAAAATATAATATATACATAAATTTACAAGGCAATACATACTACATTACATATACAGTAGTATAATTCTCAGTCAACAAGTGTTTCATATTATCACAGAACATGAACTTTAAACCCGTAAATGTTATACTTATTTGTCTTTAAATGATTTACAATTTTAGAGATTATATTTACATTAATTTACAGGGGAAATTATTACATTTATATATATTTTATATATAATTCTCAGTAAACGAATTTTCCATATCATCACTGAGCATGAATTAAGCGAATTACCATAGAGGACAATGTTGAGGGACATTGAATACCAGGGAAAACTTGGTAAATAAGCTAAAGACAAACCGAGACCTCTGGAGACATAATATTACTAATATATAAACTGCTTGACGAAATATATTAACAATCTAAAACAAAATAGACAGTACACATTTTTTTAGGACAGATTTACCCAAGAAAGAGATCTCAGACGCCTCCAGGTGCCGTCACCTAAGTAAATTATATTCTGAAAACGGTTGTGAAGTTTTAATAATATAATAAGTTTTCGTGGATCTCAGTTATTACATTTTATAGTGAGAATAACGAGGCTGCGACAATTAATCCTACCGAGACATACTCAATGAAAGATAAAACTTCACATACTCCTGGACCCTTACCAAGTAGCCTCACTTTGAGTATTAATGTTACCGAAATTAATATTCTATTGTAAATCAGTAATTTATCATAAAATATACACAAATTATGTAACCTCTGCGTCCCTGTACGTGAGTCAGTGACCGCTACATATTTACTTACCATACACGTTGAAGGAAGCCTCTTATATGGAGTAGAGAAGTCTTCAGTAACTTCAAGAAGTTGACACAGTCCCGCAGGAATACTCCCAATATTCCCCAACTGCTGGAGTAATAATTACGCTCTTCCAATATTTATGTATATAATTTCAACTGAACAAATATTAACAAGTTGTTTTGTTTTATAAAATACATAATCATAGATTTTTGAATCCTTAACAACCGTAGCTTTTCACTGCGGACGTTTTTTTTGCAAAAGTATTAAAAGTTTCGTGTATGGAAGATAAATAAAACGTCACGCCGAATGTTCAATTGAAGTAAACTCACAGATATTTTCAAACCTGAATGAAATATAATTTTTAATGACGAGACACTACTTTAAACCCTTGTGCGTGCACGTGAGCGTTGGAATGGCAAGCGAGTCGAGCATCCTCACTCCAAGACGGCCGCGGCCCGACTGAGGTCTGGGTCAGGGTTGCCAGATCTAAATTGCTGAAAGTAGCGAACTGACGACCTAAAAGTAGCGAGCTGACGGCCTAAAAGTAGCGAGCTGACGGCCTAAAAGTAGCGAACTGATGGCCTAAAAGTAGCGAGCTGACGGCCTAAAAGTAGCGAGCTGACGGTCTAAAAGTAGTGAACTGACGGCCTAAAAGTAGCGAGCTGACGGCCTAAAAGTAGCGAACTGATGGCCTAAAAGTAGCGAGCTGACGGCCTAAAAGTAGCGAGCTGACGGCCTAAAAGTAGCGAGCTGACGGCCTAAAAGTAGCGAGCTGACGGCCTAAAAGTAGTGAACTGACGGCCTAAAAGTAGCGAGCTGACGGCCTAAAAGTAGCGAGCTGACGGCCTAAAAGTAGCGAGCTGACGGACTAAAAGTAGCGAGCTGACGGCCTAAAAGTAGCGAACTGATGGCCTAAAAGTAGCGAGCTGACGGCCTAAAAGTAGCGAGCTGACGGTCTAAAAGTAGTGAACTGACGGCCTAAAAGTAGCGAACTTGTAATAAGAGTAGCCCAATTTTTTTTTAGTGAATGATAAGGGTTTCAAAGTAATATATTTTGATATAAAGAGTACACTACACGATGTTAATTGTTTTATTAATATTATATCTGCACATACACACACACACATTATACATACATATATATATATATATATATATATATATATATATATATATATATATATACTGTATATTGATTTTTTGCCGCCAGAGGTGGATAGTTTATTAAGCATCCCCTATTCAATCAGTGAGTGGTAGTTTGTTGTGAACCCCGACCAGTCGTGTAAGCGGTATCCTGATCCCTTCCGAGTGCTATATAGTCGTAATGGCTTGGCGCTTTCACTTGATATTTCCCCCCCCCCTGAATAATATTACGAGAACAGTATTTACGGGCTATTCATGCCCGTGCCACCTCTTGGGTGGCTTAATCTTCATCAATGGAGAGTAGTACGTCCTAACCAGACGTTATATGATGATATCCTGAACAGTTGATAAATAAAAGTAATTGCGGAACTCCAGTTATCTAATACTTATCATAAATGGTATAAAACCTTATCATAAGATTTGTAGATCAGTGTTTAAAGGTAATTCGGAAGTAATAATAATACAGCTGATGCCATCTGTCGGCAGAAGAGAACACTATCAACTGGCTGGTCAATAATGGCCATAAGATACAGCTTACGCCATCTGTTGACATCAAATTACACTTATAACAAATTACCCCACAAAATACAACTAGCGCCATCTCTTTTTTTTCCAACGCACTATAAATAGCCAAACAGCAACCCATAAGGCGGGTTGTTGTGCTCGGGTAGGAGGTTCCAAGCTCCGCCCACAAGTGGTATGGGGTGAATAATAAATGGCATATCATTGGTAGATATTCTTTGTTGACATTCACACAACAGCCAATCACAGGACGTTATCAGCTAAAGGCTCCATCCACTTAATAAATCATCTTTATTCAGCACACCATCCTTGCTTATGACATTCTGCTTCAACTTTAATCTACCTAAAAAATGAAATGTTAAGTATTTAAAAGTATTAATATAGTGATAATTAAATACTGCAGGATGTAACAGGTGTTACAGAAACACTTTGCTGGCTACCTAATTTGAGACGTTATTATTGGGGGGTTGCCTTGACACAAATAATGATACACTGCTCTGCCCTCTTATTCGAGTAAATTATTCAGTTAGATGGAGATTTCTGTCAGGTGCAAACCAGAAATTGTTGTTCTTTTTCACAACAACCTTGTTGTTGTTCACAAGGACCTATTTCTTAGTATAAATTTTATTCATAAAAGAGTGTTGGTATTCCCCGCAACAGCCAATCACAGGAAGGTATTTCTGGAAGCTCGGCCTCCTTATGGACTCAGCACATCGCTCTAGCTCATGGCTCTCTGTTTCATCTCTTGTATATACAAACTATGACTTTTTTCGATTACTGTTATAATTAATAATATGAGATATAAAAGTTTTTACACAAAATGGCTAAATTCTGCCATTAAATGGACTTTGTCTGGTATACATACAAACATACACCAATTTATTACCATTCATCCATTATTAATTTAAAATGTAATGTATACTGTCTAGTTTTTTTCCTCTCTCCATTACTTGGTGCAATATTTGAAAGTTGTCTATTTATTTATCGATCTATCTATTATCTTGTATTTATATTTACAAGTTTCTGTGCTTGGAAGAAAACTCTGCATTAAATTGGAACTTTTTTTTAATAATATTATTAAGTATTAATTAATATTTACAATTATTATTAATTACAATCATTTATAGCTTAGTTACTTTCATGTAACTCGCAATCGTACATTCTTAACATTAATAGCCCAAATTAGCACATCTTGCTTTTAAATTAGCCCAAAAAGTAGCAAGTAGCGAAATTAAAAATTTGGGAGCGCGGGGCTCTCAAAAGTAGCCCAATTCGCTATTTGTAGCCCAATCTGGCAACACTGGTCTGGGTCACCAGATTGGCCAGACGAGTCCCGCCTCTCGCTCGCCGTCCACCAATCAGGGGGCGGCTGGCCCCTGAGTACCCCCTGATCCCTCTTGTGCTGACCAGAGAGGTATTGGACTCCATCAGTCATAGTCATACTAGGATATCGGGCCTGGAATATATATTCCTAAAAGTGTTCCCTGCGTCTGGTGTTATACACACACAGAAAGATAACTTTAGCCTTGGAGTAAGTACACTTTCTGAGTGGTCAAGAAGCTACTGTGGTGGTCTTCCGTGATTGTTAGGCCTTAGGCCCAACACCAAGCCAAATATGATGCACTTGATGGGACTTAACAAAAATATATAAACTACCTCATAAGACGTTTCCACCACTTCCAAAATATGTAAGTAGATTGGTATATATATGTAAATTGGGTTGGAAAAGGCTATGTGGAGGTAAAAATTATGTAAATATATATTTGTGATGAATTCAATTGACTTCTGGCGGTGTGTAAAATATCTGGATATCACAAACCACTCATATCAATGTGACGGGCGAATCACAACGTGTTTGAGACTGATTGGCATCACGTTCATTAGGGTTACCACGTGAAATCCTTTCTATAATTTGTAATTGCGTAAGTTTGAGTGAAATTTTGAGTAAAGTGAGTAACTATGCCACAAGCTCTGTACCACACTGAAGACATGCCAACATTTTCCATAAAATTCAATATATTAGAAAAACGAAATAAAAAGCCAAATCAGAAGAGTAAAAGGAAATTGTCGATGAAGAACACCTTCAAACTACCAGATACACAAGTGGGACCTCAGCCACCAACCCGTCCGGCCAACCACAAACGAACCAATGAACCAGACTAATAGTGAGAAATAAATCAGCCAGCCATCTAAAAATCAAAATCAAAGAATCACCCTGACTGCCTGTCACCAGACACAAATTATTTTTAAAGTAGAAAGTCAGCCAACCCACTAGAAAGGCAACCAGCTTGCAAGAGAGTCGACAAGGCTATCAAAAAGCGATCCAAAAAGCCTATCAGGAAGCCAGAAAGCCATGCAGGCAGCCAGAAAGCCATGCAGGCAGCCAGCAAGCCATCCAGCCAGACAAAAAAGCCAGAAAGTCAGAGAACCCGGCAACCAGTCAGCCACACGTCTTTAAGGATCTCTTATCGCGCATATGAAAAATCGAGGTGGAATGTATGTGTGTGTGTGTGTGTGTGTGTGTGTGTGTGTGTGTGTGTGTGTGTGTGTGTGTGTGTGTGTGTGTGTGTGTGTGTGTGTGTGTGTGTGTGTGTGTGTATGTGTAGGTGTGTATGTGTAGGTGTGTATGTGTA
>NC_091207.1:17265877-17270877 GCF_040958095.1 Procambarus clarkii | reverse complement strand
CGTTGCCAGATAATGACCTCAGGGTACTAAACGTTGTCAGGTAATGACCTCAGATTACTAAACGTTGCCAGCTAATGACCTCAGGGCACTAACCAGTGTCACCCAATGACCCCAGGATAATAACACAAGCTCATAAACGTTGCTGATTAATAACGTCAAGACGCTAAACGTCGATGGCTCATAGCGTCTAGGGGTCAGAAACGTTCCAGGTGAATAAGCTCCAGAACCGAAACGTTCCTGGCTGGAAACGCCAGTGTCCAACAAAACGTTTAGGACCAATAACATGCAGAGGGAGCGAATCACCTCACACTAGTCTCTCTGTCACTCGTGTGTTTTATTGATCTATTTCTTCTCTCCCCATTTTAACTACCTCATCATCTTGACGGAGTTGTTTCATTACGACCATCGTATATGCCCCGCACGATCCGTTACGACGATCGTATTTGCCAGTACGACCCGTAACGAGGGCCCCCACAGCTGTTACTGGGGTCAGTAACGCTAGCTTGAGCGGTTACATGCATCGTTCCGTTAGTGGAGTGGGTTGTTAGTGTGTCGATATTGATAATGTTACTCTCACCACTGGTGGGGTCAACGACTGCTGCTTCTGACGATAGTGCCACTGCTACTACTACTACTACTGTCAGTGTTGGGAGTTACGGCTATTGTTCCACCTGTTACTACGGCTATTGTTGCACCTGTTACTACTGCTATTGTTACAATTACCGCGTAACGTGGTGGAGGTGGGGTCCCTCGATTGTTTCAAGCGCGGGTTGGACAAGTATATGAGTGGGATTGGGTGGTTATAGATAGGAGCTGCCTCGTATGGGCCAATGGGCCTTCTGCAGTTGCCTTTGTTCTTATGTTCTTATGTTCTTACCACAATTACAACCGAGAACACAAAATTAAACCATCCATAAACGAGGGCAGTTCACCCCCTATTTGCCTTCATAACGATCAAGTTTCGTAAGCAGCCGGTAGCATTAAAGATCCAACGTTATATTTAAAAAAAAAAACGCATTTTATAGTGTATTTTTAAAGAAGGAATTGCTTTGCTGGGCAGAGCTGCCAGCCAATCATTACCATGTTCGTAATTCCACCTTTGCCGCAAATGGTGCATTACATAATGTCACGTGTAGAATGTAAACATATAAAGTAACTATGTGAAAAAAAAATCCCACCTGATTTCTTCCCTGTGGTTGTCTTCAATATATAAGAAACTGGCAACATTGTCAGTAACTTGCAAGAATGGTAGCGAGGCGCGGCAGGGCTGCCTTCAGTTGTGTCCGGCGCTGGTGGGGTGAGCTGGGTCCTCTCTCCTCACAACTACAGGAAATTATTCATGTCTCTGCTATTCTCTTCTTTCCTAGACGCATTGATCAGTAATAATAATGGTAATAATAATTTATTATTATTATTAATTATATTATTAATACAATTATTATTTCTAAAATTATTATTATTATTATTATTATTCTTATTATTATTATTATTATCTTATCAAAATATCAGTTATCCTGCAAGCAAAGTTTACTTGAGAGGAATAAAAAACTACTGTTTTCATTTTTAAAACTTATATTAAGTGTAACTTCACCAAGAGTGACAGTAATGAGGACGATGATTGGTTGAGACGATTCCAAGGCCCCGCCCCTACCTACCAAGGCTCCGCCCCCTGCTTCAAGACGTTTCACTGTACACATGCCAGGAACATCAGCTAGGTACACCTGTCCTTGGCTTCCGGTAGGAGGTCCTCTCAATTCCTGGTAAAATTATAATTAGTCTCTTAATAAGGTTTATTTCGTTACACACCGAAATCACAATTGCGTGATGCATCAAATGAACATGTCGTAGCTCAGTCGATTAAGGCAGCGTCTGGGATGCTCTCGGACGCAGGTTTGAATCCTCATTACGGCCCTTGTGGATTTGTTCAAAGTTTATTTCGATCTCGATATGAATTATCTTCGGTCGTCGGAACACACAATGTTTAGTCCAAAGTTCAAGCCACCTTTAGGTCCTTGGATTGTAATGCAATCAGTCCTCAGACCTCGGTACGAATCCTTCTTAGTCCTCAGTACCAATAGTTCTCAGTCCTCTGGTGCGAACTATCCTCACTCCCTATTACGTTCTATCCTCAGTTCCCCGGTACGTATTATCGCCATTCCTCAGTTCTCAGTACTGTTTATTTTAGATTCAGCTTCTCGAAACATAAGTTCAGAGTAGCACGGGCTATGGTGAGCCCGTAGTGAACTTACCCAGCACAGGAGCAGGGCTGTTGTACGATCTATACTAAGCCCCCTGTTACGAATTTAAAGACTAGGCCTATGATTTATCATGATATTTCTGCTATTATTATGTCTATCGAGCTTTAGTCTCGTTCGTTTGTAGTGACGTCAGTCAATCAGGCTTTTATAGTGCTGTAATTCTCATGCTTTTATAATGCTGTCATTATATCATGCTTTTTTAGTGCTGAAATTCTCATGCTTTATAAGTGCTGTTATTTTATCATATCTTGTGTTATCATGAAGTAATTTGTTCTGTAATGTTGATTTTTAGTGTTGTTACGTCATAATGTCTTTCATGCTGTCATAACATGTATTCATAATGCCAAGGCGTATTATGAGAACTAAGGCGAGTTCACTTGTCATTCTGTGTGCTTTGTTAAGAGTGCTGGCCAAGTGAGGGAGAGTGATTCACGTGCATATATCTAACGTCCATAACAATAGGGTCAATGGAGCGTTAGGTTGCTGTGTGTGTGTGTGTGTGTGTGTGTGTGTGTGTGTGTGTGTGTGTGTGTGTGTGTGTGTGTGTGTGTGTGTGTGGTGTGTGTGGTGTGTGTGTGTGTGTGTGTGTGTGTGTGTGTGTGTGTGTGTGGTGTGTGTGTGTGTGTATGTGTGTGTGTGTGGTGTGTGTGTGTGTGTGTGTGTGTGTGTGTGTGTGTGTGTGTGTGTGTGTGTGTGTGTGTGTGTGGTGTGTGTGTGTGGTGTGTGTGTGTGTGTGTGTGTGTGTGTGTGTGTGTGTGTGTGTGTGTGTGGTGTGTGTGTGTGTGTGTGTGTGTGTGTGTGTGTGTGGTGTGTGTGTGTGTGTGTGTGTGTGTGTGTGTGTGTGGTGTGTGTGTGTGGTGTGTGTGTGTGTGTGTGTGTGTGTGTGTGTGTGTGTGTGTGTGTGTGTGTATGTGTGTGTGTGTGTGTGTGTGTGTGTGGTGTGTGTGTGTGTGTGTGTGTGTGGTGTGTGTGTGTGTGTGTGTGTGTGTGTGTGTGTGTGTGGTGTGTGTGTGTGTGTGTGTGTGTGTGTGTGTGTGTGTGTGTGTGGTGTGTGTGTGTGTGTGTGTGTGTGTGTGTGTGTGTGTGTGTGTGTGTGTGTGTGTGTGTGTATGTGTGTGTGTGTGTGTGTGTGTGTGTGTGGTGTGTGTGTGTGTGTGTGTGTGTGTGTGTGTGTGTGTGTGTGTGTGTGTGTGGTGTGTGTGTGTATGTGTGTGTGTGTGTGTGTGTGTGTGTGTGTGTGTGTGTGTGTGTGTGGTGTGTGTGTGTGTGTGTGTGTGTGTGTGTGTGTGTGTGTATGTGTGTGTGTGTGTGTGTGTGTGTATGTGTGTGTGTGTGTGTGTGTGTGTGTGTGTGTGTGTGTGTGTGTGTGTGTGGTGTGTGTGTGTGTGTGTGTGTGTGTGTGTTTTATAATAAATGAATAATAATTTATAATAATTTATAATAAATCAACTGGTTATAATGTATCGAACTGTCCAATTTATTAACTCTTCTCTACATTTATTTAAATATCGTCTTTATTTGTTAAGCTCTTTGTTATTCTTTTGGTGATATATTTGCATTTTTTTTCTTCTCTGCTCCCTCATCTTCACTCCTCCAATGCTATTACTGATAAGTTTATTCCTTCTTTTATTTATGCCATCCTTGTTTCGCTGGGTCGCTCCCTTTCTTTTATCTCCTGTTGCTCCTTCATCCTTGTCTTTCCTGTTCCCGCTAACTTCATTACCACTTGTTTTGCAACGTACTTTTTTTTATCAATAAATTGTCTTGTTTTCATTTTCTTTTAGTCTGCATGCGCCTGCAGGTCGGTTTGTGTTGATCACTGTACAAGATTCTGCTGCTGGTCTGCGCTCAGTGTCTGCTGGTATGCATTCTAGGTTTGCTAGCTTAAGCTCGGTTCAAACTATAAAAGCAGGCAATTGTCTGCGTTCTTTGCTACTTTGAGTTTAGTGTCTCCTGGCCTGCATTCGTCTGCTTGTATGTACTGGTCTGCTGCTTTGAGCTCATTGTCTGCTGGTTTCAGCTCCTTATCTCTTGATCAGAATTGTTTCTGACTGATCAACACTAAGTTTTGTTGATCAGAGCTCGTATTGTGGTGGTTCGCAATCAACAACCTTGTTTCCTACTGTCCTTGTTGTTTTCTGTATAGACTTGTGGATCTGCTGTGTTTGTTATCTTAAGAGACCTGTGCATCTTTTGTTCTTGTTCTCCGGAGACTTGTGTACCGTATGTTCTTGTTCTCTGGAGACCTGTGTACCTGTTCTTGTTCTCTGAAGACCTGTGTACATACTATACATCTGCTATCAACTCTCTCTCTCTCTCTCTCTCTCTCTCTCTCTCTCTCTCTCTCTCTCTCTCTCTCTCTCTCTCTCTCTCTCTCTCTCTCTCTGTCTCTCTCTCTCTCTCTCTCTCTCTCTCTCTCTCTCTCTCTCTCTCTCTCTCTCTCTCTCTCTCTCTCTCTCTCTCTCTCTCTCTCTCTCTCTCTCTCTCTCTCTCTCTCACTTTATTGATTCCTTCCTCTTCTGGTGTTCCGTGAATTATGTTACGATGCGCTCAGTCATTACTTTGGTCCTAACACTTCGTCTCGATATTCCTGATATTTTGTCCTGATCTTTATTCCTGATACTTGGTTGTGATAATATACCCAAGTATTTTATCCTATGTTTTGTCCCCTGCATTTTATTTTAATATTGTATCTCTATACTTTACCCTAATATTTTATCTCTATACTTTACCCTAATATTG
>NC_091207.1:17243377-17260877 GCF_040958095.1 Procambarus clarkii | reverse complement strand
AGAGAGAGAGAGAGAGAGAGAGAGAGAGAGAGAGAGAGAGAGAGAGAGAGACAGACAGACAGACAGACAGACAGACAGACAGACAGAGAGTGAGAGTGAGAGAGAGAGAATGAGTGAGTGAGTGAGAGAGAGAGAGAGAGAGAGAGAGAGAGAGAGAGAGAGAGAGAGAGAGAATGAGTGAGTGAGTGAGTGAGAGAGAGAGAGAGAGAGAGAGAGAGAGAGAGAGAGAGAGAGAGAGAGAGAGAGAGAGAGAGAATGAGTGAGTGAGTGAGTGAGTGAGTGAGTGAGTGAGAGAGAGAGAGAGAGAGAGAGAGAGAGAGAGAGAGAGAGAGAGAGAGAGAGAGAGAGAGAGCTCATATACAAGTTCTTTACAAGTGGAAATAATGCAACTCGATACTAGAGTGCATTAAACAAGCTACTTAATTATAGAAGGAGCAGAATGGGTGAGAGTATCGTAAGTGCACGATATTATAGCCACATTCGTCTGATAAAACACGCACAATGTGCTTGTTGCAATATCCAGATACTTCGACAGCAAAGGTGCCATTGTACGCCACTAAGTGTTGTGAACATGTAAAAACTGTACAGACATGTGACCCGAACAAATTATCTACAAAATAATATATAACATACATATGCTCACGTGTCTGGAAGCTTAAGAAGTTGTGTTTGTGACCAATGCTCATTGTTCGTGAGAGCAGAGAGCGTGTTTACTAGAGCATTACTGTAACTAAATTATCGCGAGGAGGCGAGTAAATCACCAGGGCTTTCACACACACTACACACGAATGATATTAGCCATTATCGATTAAAATAATTTTCCTACAGTAAACTTTAATTATTATAATTGAAACGACTGCTATTAACACAGTGAAGGTCAGCTTGTCAGAGTGTAATGAGTTTTCTTATCAGTAATTTGGCATAAAAATAGCACAAAATACATATTGTACATGACATCCATAAGAAATTAATGAAATGATTAAAATGCAGCTTTGCAAACGATGTAATGTGTAACTAAGAATAATATACATTATCCACAGTGATATTTTCAGCTGGCATAAGGTTATAGATTTTGTGAGTTATAAAGAACCACAACACAACACATCTACGTGGGGTTATGAATGGAATTGTCACGTGTATAAAATAAATGAAAATGTCTGGCGAATCACACTGAGTTAAAAATATAGATATTCTCCCATACCACTAAAGTACTAAATTAATCCTTCACTAAATGCACATGACGGTCAAGCTAAATGATAAAAGCTACACACTGCATACTGACACTGTCCGTGTGTAATAATCAATAAACTAATGTCAGCTAAAGTTTTTATAGTTCTCCAAGATGTCTGGGAACCCAGTAATCGATGACCAAATGTTGCTTCTTACTGCCTCTCAAACATTTAGGAAAATGTTTCTGATACTAAGTTTGCTCTCTCGCAACTCCTGAGTCTCTTTTCGTTGTTGATACCAGCTGAGCGTTAGAATTACCAGCTGGGCATCAGAATTACCAGCTGGGCATGAGAATTACCAGCGGAGCATGAGAATTACCAGCTGGGCATCAGAATCACCAGCTCTCTCTCTCTCTCTCTCTCTCTCTCTCTCTCTCTCTCTCTCTCTCTCTCTCTCTCTCTCTCTCTCTCTCTCTCTCTCTCTCTTATGTACACACCCAGGAACACTCTAGCTGGACTGAACCACGGTCTGATAATTCTCCTTAGCAGCAAGGTAGGATAGGAAGGAGTGTCGGGTGCGAGCTTGTCTAGACAACAAACCCGACTACTGCCCCTTGGGGAACTGTAACTGAGTTGTCTTACCACCACTGTCTGGTGGTGCTTCGTGCTGTGGGAAGATGGTGTTTATATTGTGGTGTTGTGGGAGGCTGGTGTTGATACTGAGGGTGGTGTCTTGGTAGTGGGTGTGGCCGAAGTGTAACATTTTGTCAGTGGAATGTTAATGGTGTTGGCGTGTAGTAGAGGTGGTGCTGGTGCGCGGTGTTGTGTTGTATGAATTTTGAGTTTTACAGTGAAGTTGTAGGGTACTGTTGTAGTTGTAGAAGCTGCATGTGAGGAAGCTGAGTCTCTCTCTCTCTCTCTCCAAACACCACCAACAGTCGTACAACCGACTGTTGTACGACTGAACCACGGTGGACCGTGGTTCGACTGTTGGTGGTGTTTGGAGAGAGAGAGAGAGAGAGAGAGAGAGAGAGAGAGAGAGAGAGAGAGAGAGAGAGAGAGAGAGAGAGAGAGAGAGACTCAGCTTCCTCACAAGCAGCTTCTCCTCAATCAATCAGTCTTCAACATACCTTCCATTTCCCCACCCACCAATCGCAGTGGCACCCGGTAACAGCCCAATTACAGTCCCATAACGAGGTTCAATATTGAATCACTGGTTTCATTCCACATGTAGAAATTCGCCTTCTCAGACACAACGTACACCTCATCTCCGCCGTGTGGTTAACATGATTACGTGAGTGAGAGAGAGAGAGAGAGAGAGAGAGAGAGAGAGAGAGAGAGAGAGAGAGAGAGAGAGAGAGAGAGACCACGGGCACTTATTCATTCACTTGAAGCTCAGGAGCACACACTTTCCCTCCCTCTGTCTTTTTACGTGGGAAGAGAAAGATAACGAGGACGTGGATGAGATATTGGAATAGTGTCCGATATCTCACCAATTACCAAATTGTTGTTGTCTCTCTCTCTCTCTCTCTCTCTCTCTCTCTCTCTCTCTCTCTCTCTCTCTCTCTCTCTCTCTCTCTCTCTCTCTCTCTCTCTCTCTCTCTCTCTCTCTCTCGCTCGCTCACTTTCGAGTGTAAATGCTTAGCTGTTAGTGTTACCTTTTAGTAATTACCTCTGTGATTATTTATTTGCATATAATTAATGTAAACAGCTCTCATATATCGTTTGTCAAACATATTAATTGAACCTATTTATGTGTTAAAAATTAAAATTTCTTGTACACACGATTATGTTAAAATCCCTACGTCTGTCAAATATGAATTTTCCCAGGGTGTGTGAAGTGTCGTGTGGCTGAAGAAAACGGGATCTGTTCGTTTCTACGTATAGATCATGTTTACAATGTGTATGTGGAAGGACTAGGCGATGGTGAGAGAAAAAAAAGAGTGAGAGATATATATATGGAGAGAGATGTGTATAGAAAAGGAATGTGTGTGAGAGAGAGAGAGAAAGAGAGAGAGACGTAGGAGGCCTTCCTCGATGGCCATTAATTTAAAGTCTTAGTGTTGGTCAGAACCGGTTGGAGAAATCCCCATGGGATTACTGTTTACTTTAGTCGTTTAGCCCAACTTCGTTTCCTGACGCACTTTGACATTGTCGAGAAACCAAACTCTCCCATTAAGTAGGGCACAGCTATGATTCGTTGAACAGCATACATGTATCATTGGTTTAAAAGCTATAATTGGTGCTATGAGTAATTATAGCAAGTTATAGTGATGGTAATATTATGAGTGTTACTAATTGGTGGTGTGGGGCACCAAAGGCATTCCTGGGCGACATGCACCCGTCACCGTTGCTGATTCTTAGCTTAGATGTGTGTGTCTAAGCTTCATAAACACCGCGAAAAGCCCTGATTCATGGCCGTCAGGTCTCCACGCGAGACCAATTGCATACACTCGTCCGTGCTCGCTCATACATCCTCATACACGCTCGCTACCCCACATGCACATTCACGCTGATAGGAAAGTACTTACAGGTAAGCACACACACACGCGCCCTAGAAATATTTTTTTTCAGTGTTAGAGTAGTTAACAAACGGATTGCACTAGGGAGCGATATGGTGGAGGCTGATCCCATACACAGTTTCAAATACATGTAACCGGTCGATTGACAGTTGAGAGGCGGGACCAAAGAGCCGAAGCTCAACGCTGATAGACGCTCTTACTTACATCCAATATGTTGTTGGAGTTTAAAACATGAATAACAGAAAAATTCAGCAGTCTGGCAAAATTAATCCCAACCAGTAAGACTAAACATTGCAAAATGCAATTGTGAAGATGAAATCACGGATGCAAACACACTTAGGACTGTGGCTGGGTGTGGTGGAGGTCACTGTGGCTGGATGTGGTGGAGGTCACTGTGGCTGGATTTAGAGGGCGTACCAGAAGGCCTATTGGCCCATTTCAGGTAAATTTCTTGAAACAATCCACGTCAGTTATGTTCCATTCAACAGCCCAACTTCCCAACTTGCATTTCCAAGGTAATTTCTTAATCTTAAATACACAATTTTACATCAATTTTCTAATTCTAATTTGTGTTTCATGCTATTAGTATCCCACTTTCTATTCCCTTTAATCTATTTGTATACTTTAATTTTGTTCCCACTTACTTTTCACGTTTATAGAAAATGTAAGTTAAGAGTTCTTAATCTCTCTTCGTAAGAGAGGTTCCTAATGCCCCGGATCAACTTGCCTTCCTTCTCTGTGCACTTCTACGACAATTTATTTCCACTTTATAATACGATTACCAAAGTTGACGTAATTAATCTTAACGAGGCATAACAAGGGCACGATAACGCTGGAAAATAACATTACTTGCGTTACTACTAACTCTTCTTTTTATTACTAACTCTTCTTGTTATGAATGACATACTCTGAGTTCTTGAATAATTCACAGTGTAACATATTTTTCCTTCCTCGTACTAAATGTTATTTTCTGATTCCTTGTGCCTCCGAAGTATAGAAAATGGCCATTATTCATCCAGGAACTTTGCTTTGATCTTTGCCTCAGACAGCTAAGGGGGAGACTTCTTGAAGGTAGCTGAAGGCTGTCGACTCCTTATTTAGAGCTCTGAGACGTCATCCCTAAGCTGTCCAAGGCAAAAGTCAAAGCGAAAGATTGACGGGAAATAATAACTATTTTTATGCTTTGGAAATATAAGCAAATAACACTTTCCAGGAATAAAAGAAAATTGTTACATATTATTGATCTGTATTTTTTAATTAGTTGGACGTTAGTGATTTTTTTTTTAATTTTAATTAAAAAAATTTATAAATGTATTATTTTTTGTTTTCTCTTTTTAAAAATTGATTCTACATTCGCAATATTTCACGTTACCGGTAGAGTGCGCGACGCTAATGATTTATTACTTTAAGACTATGGTTGACAGACCTTTAAGACTATGGTTGACAGTCCCTTACACATACAAATAAGACCAAGACAAATCCTGCCAAATACCTTTGTTCTGGGGGCTTGTCGAGCTTCATTTTTGCTATTTGTTTAATAACGTCTTTCCTGGTAACTATTAAGTCAACTTGTCCTCATTACCATATCAAAATATTTTTTTCAGTTGTCGAAAATTATAATGTAATTATATCTTTACCCTTAAGGCTTTTAATACCGTTCTAGGTGACAAATTACTTTGTAATAAAGAAGCCCATTGCATCGTAGGCAACACATTAAGTAGATTATATATAGCTGCAAGAAAGGGGAGTCTGGGTAGAGATATATAAAATAAAAACAAAATCTGAAAAGGTATTTTAATGAGTGGACGAATAGGTTGTGTTCAAGACGTGATACAGAAGCAGAAGAGGCACAGAGATGTCATAAGACTGCATGAAGACTTTCTTCAGTTTAAGCGTCGTTTCTGTGGGGACCGGGCTGAGAGTGAAGGTGGTAATTGTCCGTTGGTTAGAAAGGCGGAGGTTAGAAGCTAGTTCTCGATGCTTAAAGCACATTTAAGTACATCTAGTTTTATACAATCTCGAACACACACACACACACACACACACACTAATTAATTGAGGCAGAGTTTCTTTCACCCTGATGCCCCCTGTTACCTAGTAGTAAATAGGTACCTGGGAGTTAGACAGCTGTTACGGGCTGCTTCCTGGGTGTGTGTGTGTGTGTGTGTGTGTGGAAAAAATAGCAACAGTTGATTGATTGACAGTTGAGAGGCGGGCCGAAAGAGTAGAGTTCAACCCCCCGCAAGCACAACAGGGCGAATCCACTAGGTGATTACTCACATTACTAGGTGAGTAGGTACACACATTAGGGTTGTATATTTTCTACTGACATAATTGGTTTTGGGTAATATAATAACGGAACTCTTGCACCGTTACCTTTGATATTTTAATTAATGTAGACCGTGTATATATATTGTGTAGCGTAAACAACGTATCAGTCTGATTTTCTATTTGTATGTCTCTCTCTCTCTCTCTCTCTCTCTCTCTCTCTCTCTCTCTCTCTCTCTCTCTCTCTCTCTCTCTCTCTCTCTCTCTCTCTCTCTCTTTCATTGCCTTCTTTACTCTTTGGCTTTGGTTGTACAGTATTTATATTTTCTCTTTTTCTCTTCACATAAAAATAAAGTACACCCATCCCTTTACCTGGAGCTGTGATGGCCTTGGGAAGGAAGGAAGGGCCGGGCTGGGTATTCATTCCCACGGGAAATATTCTCCAGATAATTTACTTCTGCAGTAGTGAGAAATGCTTCTCTTAAGTCATTCCAACTCCTTGGTTAGCTATCATAAAGGATGAAGGTGAACTTTATCATATGAGACGAGGCCGAAGTTGTTTTAGTGTGGTAATGAAAACGGGTGACGTTATCCTGGTCAACCAGTCCTCTCGTTATGATTAGTCGCATCTTGTATGGCATGTTATGATTAGTCGCATCCTGTATGGTGTCTACCAGTCTTAGCAATGTTGCTAGCATAGAAGCACCGTAATAGTGACGTTTTATATGCATTGTCCTTGACAGATTATGTGGAGTCCTTGTAACTTTTGTTCCGAGTAGCTGCATCTAAAACAACAACAACAAAAACCTTGGGTTCGTACGTGTATGATTAGGCACACACATGAACACAAAACACAACTGGAACAAAACATAACTGGAACAACAGAAACGTAAAAAGTTATAAAAACAGTTATAAAAGTTATAAAGTTATAAAAACAGTTGCACTTTTTACAAAGTGACAGTTTGATGAAACGACCTGAATCTGATCATAATATAAATTGAAGATTGAAAGAATACAAAGAATGAGGGGGAAAGAGAGTCCAATGAAGAAAAAAAACTCAACTGAAGGGAGAAAGAAGGGGAAAGACAGGAATGACACGGAATGGGGAGGAATAAAAGAAAACAAAAATGTATAGCGAAAAGACAGAGTGTAAGTTGAGACAATGGAGCCGACCACCAGGTGGAGCCACAGGGCGAGTCTTTCATGGGAAAAAGAACCATCAGTGGGGGAACAATCCTTCCCTTCCACTCTCCTCGTGGCCCGGGGGCCGTACATGATGAAAATATCCCTTCAAACCCAAGCCTGCTAAAACCACTTTTTAAGTGAGAGTTGCACTATAACTGCATATAATAATTGCAATTTGGAGTACTCGCCTCCTTGCATATAGCTTTTGCCATTTCACATATGATTAAAATTTAAGTTAAATGGCAACAATCTATTATGGAAATGTACAGTCACCTGTTGATACCTGTCTGTGAGTGCGAGGACCTTGGAAGATGGTTTGGTGTTGGGGGTTAAGTCATGTCAACCTTTGGAGTGGTATTAAGGTTGCGACAATAGCTTACTGATCAGCCAGCAAGTATACTCTAGTCCTGACCTTGTCTAGGACTGAAGCAAACTCTGTGGACATATACACCAAGAAGCGGAATGCACCTCTTGGTGTGTGTATATATATATATATATATATATATATATATATATATATATATATATATATATATATATATATATATATATATATATATATATATATATATATATATATATATGTATGTCTGAGAGATCAGGCGGAAGATGTCATATCTGTCTGTATGAGTTACTCGTGAAGGTAACTATTGCGGGGTCGTCTAGACTTTTGTAATGACCAACATTTCGCCTCCGGTTCAGAAGAGCCGAATTTATTCGGGGTTCGAAGGGAAAATTTTTTGAAATAACTAACTTCAAATAAATAAGATTTGTCGCATAATATGAATATTTCGATTTAGACATTGTATTATTATGCAGACAAATAAATCGTACCAAAAGTAAGCAAATTTCGCTTACTTTAAGTGATATTGGAAACGCGTGGAGCATCTTACCATAAAAACATATGGAGCAGCTTACCAGAAGGAGCAACTTACCATAAAAACATATGGAGCAACTTACCAGAAGGAGCAACTTACCAGAAGAAACATATGGAACAACTTACCAGAAGAAACATATGGAACAACTTACCAGAAGAAATTTACGAAGTGACAGCTTGCCAGAGGAAACGAAGTCCATCGTGATGTTGCTGAGTCTCGTGGTTTCCCGGTAACACATCTTCCACTCCAGTAGCTCTTCCAAAACCTCTCTCTCTCTCTCTCTCTCTCTCTCTCTCTCTCTCTCTCTCTCTCTCTCTCTCTCTCTCTCTCTCTCTCTCTCTCTCTCTCTCTGCACTTTAAGGATCTAAGCCTCGCAGACGACCACCACATTCCAGCCATAGAGCTGAAATGTCAGTGAAGGATAACAGGCAGCGGTAGTGACCAGACGTGGAAGTATGCAGGAAGGCCGCAGTGAACCACGCTCCTCGCTTACTTAATGCAGGTAGAACGCATGTGTTGGGGGAAGGTGGAGGAGGAGAAGGCATGTTTGGGGGAGGGGGGGGGGGAGGAGGAGTGCTGAAGGTGGTATATTTGGGGGGAGGAGGAGGGCGCCGAAGGAGTGGGAGAATGCATGTTTGGGAGGAGGAAGGGGTCACTGATGGAGGGAGAGAAAGCATCTTTAGTGTAGTGGGAAAGGCACTGAAGGAGGGAAAGAAGGCATGTTTGGCGAACAGTGGGACGACACTGTGGGTAGGAAAAGAAGGCATTTTGAGGGTGGGAGGGAACTGAAGGAGGGATAATAGGATCACAGGGAGGAAAGGAAGGACACTAAAGGAATAGGAGAAGGTATTTTGAGGAAGGTGATAGTGGAGGTCACTGATGAAGTAGAGAACAAGCGTTTGTGTACACTGGATTGTACCAACCTGTGAGTCATAGTTGGGAGGGTTGGTAACTAACCAATTGATGGATACAAGTTGAGAGGGAGTTATGCTTAGTGAAGTGGACTCCAGTAGAGAGGGAATTGTGCTTATTGAAGTAGAGTCTAGTTCAGAAGGACTGGTGCCTCTAAAGTAGACGTAGTAGTTACGTTATGAAGTAATGAAGTAGACACCAGTTAAGAATTATTTGTGATAATTTTCAATTAAAACACTTGTCCAATATTCCTGGTAGTGTAAAACTAGAGACTAAACACAGGAGGTTTGTTCACTTTGTAGGATAAATGCAAAACGATGCCAGCTAGACTTAATGCTGACAAAGGGTGAACAGTAAGGAGGTATGCTACAATGATAAGGCGGGTGTGAGAGGGGACGGCGGAACACTTAATGACTGCGTGTTGACATTCGTGATAACCCGGATTTGGCGCTGACGATTTCACCAGAAGTAAACAAAAACGCTGGCACGGTACAAAACTGGGATTAAATATTAATCTGTAACAACTCTTGCGTTTGTGTTGGTAACTTAAAATTGGGTCAAAGCTGAAAATGTTGTTTTTTTAGGATAATATATAATTTACATTGTGGTAATTAATTTTGTATTTGTTAAGCTTATGTAGCAGATTGTGGCCTTTATACATAACAATTACAAGATTTCACAGGAGCTAGTTCAAGAAATTCTTTGATATATATATATTTTTTTAGTTTTGCTTGTTTCGTAATTTATTACAAAATCACTGAACTTCACTCAAGGAAGTTTTAATGACTTTGAATATTCGAAAGTGAGATAAGAAACAAAAAGAGAATAGCAACAAGAACGAAAGATGAAAAATTTAGTAAAAAAAAAACAAAATTAAAGATAACAGCATGAAGGAGAACAATGACACGTAGAAAAGGAACAAGTATGGCAAGCAAAAGCTAATGAATAGCATGTAGAATAAATAATGAAGAGAAATAGCAAAATAATTATAGGCAAAAAAAGGTAAAAAAAAATGAATAAACATGGCAAGCCGCAGGAGAGAAAGAAAACAGGTGAAGGCACGAGAGGAAGAGATTACAGCATCAGTGACAGATGAAGATGCTGCAGCATCAGTAACAGATGACGATGTAGATTTACCATCCTCATGGATGTGTAGACGGTGAGAGATTTGATTTTCAGGAGCATCCTTCTAAGACGTTATTCCTGGAGATGACCCGCTGGTGTGGTCTTGACCAGGTCTGTTTTAACTCATCCTACCCCTCTTATTCCCTCCCCTTCCTTCCTTATCCTCCTACCTTTTCTCCCTCTACCCTTTCTATTTTTCTTCTGCATGTCCTTTTTCAGTCTCTTTCTGATAACTTTATTCATTTTTTTTAAATCTCCTTCTATTCACTTTGTTCTTAATCCTCAAATTTTATTATCTTCGTTCTATTCTTTCACCGCATGCTCTCTTCACACTCCTCTCATCCCGAAATACCCTTTCATTCCCTAAAGCCCTTCCAGGTCCTTCTCATCTCATTATTTTAATCTCTTCTTCAATCTCTTCCTCCATAACTCTCTTTCCCAACTCGTAAGTTCTCCCTTTCTCCGCCCCACATTCTACACCTCCCTTGTTTCTTCCCTCCTTCTCTTCCCTGCCTGCATTCTTCTCATCTCTTCTCCCCTTACCTTCTCTCCTCTTCTCTTCCATCCCTACCTCCTTCCCTTCTTATCTCCTCTCTCCCTTCTCTTCTATTAACTCTTCCCGCCTTTCAATTGTCGAATATGTCGACGATTCCTCCCTTTTCTCCCATCTCTTCTTTCTCCCACCTTCTCTTCTACTCTCCTCCCTTCACCCTTCCGTGGCCCCAGGATGTTGTTGTTGTTAAAGATTCGCTACTTGGAACAAACAGTTTAAAGTAGCACGGGCTATGGTGAGCCCGTAGGTAGAGCCCGGCCCCAGGAGTGGAGGCGTCAATATACACCACTGTGAGGTCTTGCCTCAATCTGGTGAAGTGTTCTTTATCATCAGTTCTCCTCCTCCCCCCACCCTACATCCCCACCCCAAACCCCCGGACATCGTTCCGAAGCTCACATCATTCGCTGGCTGACATCATTCTCGAGCTCTGATCATTCTCGGGCTGTCATCATTCTTAGGCTGACAATATTTTGGAAACAACATTACTGCCCGTATTGTATCGTTTTTTGGAAGTGACTTAGTATTCGGTAGCTGTAATATTAGACAGTGACCCTATTTGTTTTTGGTAACAATTTACAAGGCCGAGTTTTTGACTGCGATAATTTTTAAGTAATATCGTTTCCGGGAAGGTATTATTTTTTGGGAGTCTATTTTCGGAGTGACTATTATTTTCAGGGTGACTATTTTCGGGGTGACTATTTTCGGAGTGACTATTTTCGGAGTGACTATTTTCGGGGTGACTATTTTCGGGGTGACTATTTTCGGGGTGACTATTTTCGGGGTGACTATTTTCGGGGTGACTATTTTCCGGGTGACTATTTTCGGGGTGACTATTTTCGGGGTGACTATTTTCGGGGTGACTATTTTCCGGGTGACTATTTTCGGGGTGACTATTTTCCGGGTGACTATTTTTGGGGACACTTTTTGGGGAGACAATTTTTGGGGTGAATATTTTTTTAACATGATTGCCTATCAATTGCATTATTTTAGGCAATCCTCCTAAAACGATGCTACTTACAGGAAATATTTAGACACACGTACAAGTGTGTACTGTTGGACCCCTTCAAAAAATTTACATTTTGTATAATTGAATTAGTCCAAATGACCTTTTAAATTATTGGAAATGTAACTAAAGAACCTAACCTAACGTGTCCACATAATCCTAGGCCTAATTTAGTACACATTTGCACTATAATAGGCTTAGAAATGTTTAAGATTAGATATTTTCGATATTTTTTTTTTTTTTTTACAAAAGCAATAGTTCAAAAGTGAACTACTGTTGGGTCCAGTAGAACTTTTTCGACTAAATAGTTGCTATTTTAGGGGGATGTGCTCCATTATGTTTTGGAGTAATATGTTTGTCGTAATTTATATTTTTAAGGAATTGGATAAGTTTTAGTGATAATTTATGTTGAGTATATAGAGTTACTGAGAATAATAGGCTATATATTTTTTGTGTGATACCGTTTTGGGGAGAAAAAGTTTGGTGAGAGTGTATATATAGTTCATGGAGGTATGTATTATCAGTCTTTGCTTAATTCATTGGAGTTCATATAATTTATGGAAGTGTAGGCTATATAATGCCTGGGATTGTAGGGTATAGAGTGTATAGGAGTGTAGGTAATAGAATGCATTAGTGTAGGGTATGGAAAGTATGGGAAGGTAGGCTATAAAAAATATTAGTGTAGTTATAGAATGTATGGAAGTTTGGGGTGTAGAATGTATGGGCTATAGAAAGTATAGGAATGTAGGTTATAGAATTTCTAGGAGTGTAGGTAGGCTATATAATGTAAGAGAGTATATGCTATGCAATGTATGGGAGTGTATATGATTTCCATATATATATATTATATTATATATATATATATATATATATATATATATATATATATATATATATATGATTTATTAAGTATAATATATATATTTGAAGGAATTTTATTTTTGATTAATAAATTTGGAGCAAAAATATTGGAGCAAAATATTTTATAGGAGAGTATGTATCCGAGTGAAAATTTCGAGGGAAATTTTTTAAAGGCAAAATTCGGATTAGCATAATTTTGGGAATGAAATTGTGAGTGACACTTTTTGTGAAAATTTATTTTGCAAGATCTGACGTTTTCAGACAATTTTGTTTATTTGACATAGGTGGTGTTGTATACTGTTGAAAATGGCATGTTATTTCTGGCATAATTTGGGGAATAGCAAGGTAGTCTATTGGGACATATTGAGAATAGCACTATAGTGTACTGGGACATGATATTGGGAATGGTAAGGAAAGCTCTATGACATTATATTGAGAAGGACACGGTATCCTATTGGAACATTATATTGGGATTAGACCGTAGTCTATTGAGTCATGATATTGGGAATGGTAAGATAGCCGATTGGTACATAATACTGGGATAGGGAAGGCAATCTTTTAGAACATTAATATTGGGTATGATAGAAAATCGTCAAATTTTAATGTGAGAGTTAGTTATCAATAAGTGGAATAAGTTAGAACATAGAATGGTTGAACCTAATTGAATTCGCAGCTTTAAATGTAACTGGGATAAAAACGAACGAATTGAATTATTGTTGGAATTACAAACTATTGAGAGGGCGGGGCTAGGAGCTGATGATCAACCTTTCAAGCACGTCTACGTAGGTATATGTAGGAGAGTACACTCACACACACGCACGCGCGCACTCACACACACTCACACACTCTCACACACACACACACACACACACACACACACACACACACACACACACACACACACACACACACACACACACACACACACACACACCACTACCTCTCAGCCGGTGGGAGAGTCAATACTCGCCCGTAATTGAAATTCTAACAGATCAACCGTTCGTAAAGTGGGACTAGCAGGCCGGGACGCCTCCCTGTGTCACTTGTGTCGTATGTATCACATAAAGCATGTATCTCCTTTGTTACGTGTGTCGCATGTGTGACGTGTCACGTGCGTTACACGCGTTACGCCAGTTTCTACACGAATTAAACTTTACACGAAACATTTTCACTTGTTCTCGGCTCCTCTGACAACTCGCACAAAAGCCGAAACATTTGTATCATGACTTCTAATCATAACAA
The DNA here is from genome assembly GCF_040958095.1 of Procambarus clarkii. Lineage (NCBI taxonomy): Eukaryota > Metazoa > Arthropoda > Malacostraca > Decapoda > Cambaridae > Procambarus > Procambarus clarkii. Next base: position 17,247,159 of record NC_091207.1, on the reverse strand, counting down.
AGATATGTTTTGTTATCTATGAAAAGGTCACCGCAGTTCGAAAGATGTTGTTGCGCATTTAACTATTCAAAGTGATACGGTTATGGAACTTTAATATGAATATTAATCATAGTATTGCACAAAGTAATCACATTAACGTGATGGATCAATGAAAAAAATCATTAGGAGCCGTGAGGAGGAATCGAACCCATGTTCTGGGCATTCCCATGCACACACATTAGACCGCTACACCACGACATGGTGAAAATAATGCAACCTGGGACTCAACTGAATCCTTTAAGAGTCGTGGTGTAGTGGTTTAGGGCTTGTGCTTGAGAGTACCTAGTCATAGGTTTGAATCCTTCTCATATCTCTTAATGATTTTCTCAATAATAATAATAATAGTTATTATTATTATTATTAATTGCCCTGTATATGTAATTACTCTTAGATAACATATCTGTTAGACTGGGATGTGTCACATGGTAAGTGTGACTAACTACCAATCCTCAGTGTGGTAGATGAGACACTGGTGACACGTACAGGGATGTAACTCACAGTGTGACTACCTCTGCCAGTCCTTAGTGTGGCAGGCGGGCCGGGGGGGAGGGGGTCACTAGTTACATGAACACGGATGTGTCACATCGTAAGTGTGAATAACTCTGCCAGTCCTTAGTGAATTGTTACACTTTGCCATTGGTCACTGTTGCAAAACATGAAATTAATGTTTTTAAGTGCTAATATCTTACAATTAATAAAACTGTACATGAGGAGGTGAGCTCAGGAGAGACAACACCTCACCTGATCACATTAATGTGGTGTATCCATATTTAGGTAATTTATATTAAAATTCAAAAACCTTATTCATAAATGTTTGCACATTGACAATTGAGTTTAAACAAAATTACAGTCCATAATTGACCTAAGGGAAAGTCATTATAACATTTAAGCATTATAATGTTTACTGTATAGTCTAGATTTAGATTTAGAACCTGTTATTATCAGCGATAAAAACCATTACAATTGTGGCTGGAATGAACAGACGTTACAGCCATTTATAAAACTTATTGTTTACTATTATATAATTATAAAATACAATGTTACTAGAGCATTCATTGGTAACGGTGGTGGTAACATCGTCGTATCCTCCACTCGCACCCAAATGGGACAATTATAATACGGAGAAGGGAAAATTGTCCCCCACGCTGACGTGAGATCACTTGAATCGTGAGGAAAGAGGTTGAGTGCTTCTGGATGGGTGATTCTGTCTGCAGGGTGTGGGTTATAATGGGGGGGGGGGGGAGGGGGCTCTTGTATCTCCCTCCTTGTCTTCCACCTCCTCTTGTGACTTCTGTACCTCTTGTGTTCTACTCCTCCTCTCGCGTCTTACTATAGTTGTTACCACTGTCCAGGAGTAAAGTATACTTGCTGTGGGTAGAAAGCTATTAAGCTAGTGTCCCGGAATTAATAAGCCTCTCGCGGCTGATAGCCCAACATCAACCAACCTATTTTCCGGTGTATACACACTTGAGAGTTTACCTTAGTTACCTTATAATCCTTCAAAGGTTGATAGTCCTGAATAACCCTCCAGAGGTTGATAGGCCTTAATAACCCTCCAGAGATTGAGTGGCCTTCAGCCTAACTACAGACTAATGAGAACAAGGGCAATTCACATACTAAATGTCAATAAATTCGAATAACTAAGTGATCACAATAATAATATTAATATATGTATCGTCAACGAGAACCCTTCACCTATTGCTTCAGGTGAACCTTCACCTTCTGCCTTTTTTGACCTTTTGCCTACTGCCTCAGTTGACCCTTCGCCTGCTCAGTTAACTGACCCTTCGCCTACTGCCTCGTGAAGCTTTAGCAATCTTTAGCCTACTGCCCCAGGTTAAACTACCTACTGTCTTAGGCGACTCTGCGCCTACTGGCCCAGTAGGCTATTGCCTCACCTATTGCCTCAGGTGACCATTGAAACCCTTCACCTGCTGCCACAGGTGACTTTTAACCAGCTCCCCTAGGTGACCATTCACCTACCCCTCCTCCTCCCAGGTGTAACGTCTCTCGCACCTGGCCGCTCTCCGAAGTAATTACCGACTGACACTCGTAATTAACGCTTCGTCTGCAGCAATTAACCCGATTCCTCTCAGGCTTAGATGACCATTGTCCTCTCGCCTGCTTCTCTCCTGGAGTGTGGAAGATGTGTCTGGAGTACACAGCGGGTGTGTGGAGTACACAGCGGGTGTGTGGAGTACACAGCGGGTGTGTGGAGTACACAGCGGGTGTGTGGAGTACACAGCGGGTGTCTGGAGTAAACAGCGGGTGTCTGGAGTACACAGCGGGTGTCTGGAGTACACAGCGGGTGTCTGGAGTACACAGCGGGTGTCTTACCCATTCCTCCATCTCTTTCTCATCCCCTCCTCCCTCCAACCCCGTCTTCCCCTCTGCCCCTCCCTCCCGTAGCCTCAGTCGCCAGATCATCCTCCTGCATATGTCAATGTGTATCTCTCTCTCTCTCTCTCTCTCTCTCTCTCTCTCTCTCTCTCTCTCTCTCTCTCTCTCTCTCTCTCTCTCTCTCTCTCTCTCTCTCTCTGCTGACAGAGAGAGTCACCTTGCTCCATGACCTCTTTCAGCGTCGTCTGAAAATTTTGACAAAATTGCTCACTTCTCCCGGAAGTCTGCAGGCAGATTTTTCTCCTGCTTCAAGAAAAACCAAGTTTAAAACGTGATCAAGTTATAAGGAGCCGCCGTACTTGGTCGTGTTTATGTGCATGTTACGTGTATTCAGCTAGTTGTGCTTGCGGGGGTTGAGCTCTGGCTCTTTGGGCCCGCCTCTCAACTGTCAATCAACTGTGTTTTTTTATTTTGTATTTTTTATTCACACCCGCACACACACACACACACACACACACACACACACACACACACACACACACACACACACACACACACACACACACACACACACAGAGGAAGCCGCCCGTAGCAGCTGTCTAACTCCCAGGTACCTATTTATTGCTAGGTGAACAGGAGGATCAGGGTGAAACAAATTCTGTCCATTTGTTTCTTACAAATAAATAAGAGTGTGTCTTGTAATACTAAATAAGATGATTAAAATAAGGCATCAGGGTGAAAGAAACTGCCCATTTGTTTCCGCCTTCGCCGGGGATCGAACCCCGACCCTTAGGACTACGAATCCCGGGCGCTGTCCACTCACCCATCTGACCCCTGTTGTGTGAGTCTGTATGTGTGTGCTAGCTTATTTATACACACACACTAGCTATGTTTGTGCAGGTTGACCTTCAGCGCCTGGTCTCCACCAGTTAAGAGTTGATTCAAAAGCGTTCAATCCCCGACCGTTCAAGTGGTTGGGCACCATTTCCTCCCTCCGTCCCATCCCAAATTCTTTTCCTGACGCCTTCCCAGTGCTATATAGTCGCAGTGGCTTGGCGCTTTACCCTGATAGTTCCCTTCCCTTCCCTTCCGCCAGTTAGGCTTTATTCATCTGGTATAGACGTTCTCCAGCCTGATACATGCGTTCTGAATTTCTCTTTGGTGTCTGCCTTCCCTACTTCTTCCTACCAGATCTTAACTTCACCAATTTTGAAGAAGAGTGAGAGGAAATGTGCTCCTAATCATTACCCTGTTAGTTTGACACTAGTTTTAGGAAGACATGTAACTTAAGCAATAACTAGCGACGTAATCGTTACACTTAGGATATATATGATATATGTTTATAAAAATTATATAAATTAACAGAAAAATATATATATCTTCAAGAAAATTAAAATGATTTA